>NC_083581.1:48096699-48396699 GCF_027579695.1 Neoarius graeffei
TGTACATTTTGGTTATTTAATATACTTACTACAATGTTTTGACCTTTTTATGATTTACAGATCAAGAGCAAAAATTGACGCAAGGATTTTGAAAGGGCAAATGTTAACATAAAAGCATATGGGGTGATGATCAGGTGTCTATGTACCTTTGGTCATATAGTTTATTATCCCCCGCTGGCCAAAAGGTCCAAAGGGGGATTATGTCATGGCGATGTCTGTCTGTCTGTCTGTCTGTCTGTCTGTCGCTGTCTGTCTGTCTGTCCCGGGATGTGTGCTCACCTGCTGAAATCAACTCCTCTCACAGCTTTTGGAGGAATTTCACAAAACTTGGCAGGATTCTTTATACGTCAGTAATGCACATATTGTAATTTCGTTCAGTTCAGTTGCATTTTACCAGAGTTATGGCATCGTTGCCAGCGGGGGATATTGTGCTCTCGGAGCACTCTTGTAAAAAATAAAGTGCTGTAATTCCTATCTCGTACACTTGATTCGGATGTATATTTCCCCAAATTAAAGCTGAAAGTATGTCCTTTGAAAGGATCTTCGTTATTGTGGAACTTGCTGTATATCGGTCTTTAAAGGAACAGAAAATGGAATCTAATGGAGCATAAAAGCACAGAAAAGGTCAGTGGAAAACATGATTTTTGGTTGTACGTGTTTTCTAGTTCATGCAAATTTAGCAAGCACAGAATTGACCACCAAAGCAACACAGGACTTCACGTCACTGAAGTTCTCTCAAAAATTGGTAATGCTTATAGCTTTACAGATACAAATTAATTTTCATCGTTTTCTTGTTCATAGCACATGGCAGCCGTTTATGGCAAACAACATAGTCGAACTTCAAACGATAAACCTTCTAGATGTTTCCAAGGATCCCAACATGTCATAAGTTGTTTAACATATCTAGATGTAAATATCAGGAAATGAAAGCTGAAATTGTGCCCTCCACAATTATTGGCACTCCTTATAAAGATTAGTAAAAAGGGTCGGAAGCAATCCATCTTTTGGTGAAGTCGCTTCATCTCCCACTGGGGGGAGAAAAATGAGAGAAATCCAACCTTTTTAATTGAAATAAATTTATTCAGAGGAAAAACATCCTTCGTCAAGAAATAATTATCTTCAACCAAAACACAGTGGAAGGCACTGTATCTTAAATCCAGATGTCTCCAGTGTGTCACAAAAACAAAAGAGCAAAGCAGAATACTGTTGGTGAGGGACTGTATAAGTCTGAAAAATGGCCTTTCTTGAGTGTATGACTATTTTAAAATGCACTTTTAACTGAAACACTGTCATTATTCGTTTTTAAATGCTTAAGGGGTTCTTGAGCAAATTAATTTGCAACACTTGACATTCACATTGGGACAGTACCCCACCACACACACACTCAAGGAGTGGATAACCACGCATTGTTCTCACACTAACAGTAGTTTCCGAACAAGCATAATCTCCCACACATCCTCAGCATTGTCATTTTAAACTAGGTGGCGCTCTAGCAGTCAGATAACTGTTTCTGATCAACCTCTTGTCTGATTCGGTTGAAATTGTGTGTATATGGAATGATAATTATGGATGATAATTGAAAAAACAAAAACCTCCATACCTTTTTTTGGGTACGTGACTCAAACCTGCTTGGATCACCAGCAGGTCACATTTAAACCAAATCCATATCTTGTTGAATCATGATGTAGGTTTCTAAAGAATTTTCTTAACAACAAACAAACGGAAGAACAAAAACTCATCTTGCACTGTTCCTGCAAATGAGAAAATGGTGTTCTCCGTTTTCCATTGAGGCAATCATACTGGTCGCCTGCAGCATTTTAAAATTGTATTTGTTCGGCTATTCTTCACTCATCTATTCTTGCCTCCATACAGTTGTTTGGGCAGTAATCAAATTCATATGAAGGATTAAAAAAACTATCAGTAAGTACAGTAATATGAGGTATCTCATTGATGGGGTAAGCTAACTGCTTTTATTCTATCCACCTTCACTGGATATGAGCAATCACGCGCTCTGATGCCCCTTTTCCACCAAAGCAGTTCCAGGGCTGGTTCGGGGCCAGTGCTTAGTTTGGAACTGGGTTTTCTGTTTCCACTGACAAAGAACTGGCTCTGGGGCCAGAAAAACCGGTTCCAGGGTAGCACCAACTCTCTGCTGGGCCAGAGGAAAGAACCGCTTACGTCAGCGGGGGGGCGGAGTTGTTAAGACCTACAACAATAACAAGACCGTGAAAGATCGCCATTTTTAAGCGATGAGAAGCAGCAGCTGTACAAACGTGAAGTCATCCATTATTATTATTATTATTATTGTTGTTGTTGTTGTTGTTGTTGCTGCTGCTTCTTCCGTGTTGTTTTTGCTTCGATATTCGCGCCAAGGTTTATGCAAACGTAGCGACGTAACTGACGTATACAGCAGTGTAATGACGTATACGGCGACGTAACTGACGTATACAGCGACGTAATGACGTGTCTTCCCTTAGCACCGCGAGCTATGGAAAAGCAAACTGGTTCTCAGCTGGCTCGCGAGTTGAATGAGTTGTGAACCAGCACCAGCACTGGCCCCGAACCAGCCCTGGAACTGATTTGGTGGAAAAGAGGCATGATTGGCTACTCTACTGCTGGGATATCAGCTCATATACCATGAGTCGAGAAAAACAAAATGGTGGAGCACATCAAGTCAGATATATCATTTTATCAAGTGTTTAAAAGAAATAGCTAAAAGAATATAGTTTGCTGCTGTCATCCCCCCCCCCCAAAAAAAAAAATATCGCCTGTTCCATCCTCCAGCCCAGTAAAGCACCTTTTAAGTTGGTTTGCCAACTGCCAAACAACCCCAAAAAATGTAAAAAAAAAAAGGGCAACAAAATATGGAATAAAAGTATTTGACGGTAAGAACGTATCTTTTTATTTATTTATTTTTCAAGAATGATTATAATGCCATTTTTCACAATTTGCTACAGTCATTTTCGCTGGTTTGTTTATATTCTAAGCGGAAATTATTTTGTCGGCCATTTTGTATAAAGTTTTATTTATCGAATTTGCAAAAAATAAAAATATTCTGTTTCTCAAAATCCAGTAAATGTGGATAGAATAACCGTTATTCCACTCAATCTCATCGTACATGGCTTATAGCCAGCTCGGTGCTACGCACCTCATCAGCCATCAGCTCATGTACAACTCGATTTCATGGAATAACTGTTAAATATACTCTGCTCTTTGGCTGCACTCGGTCTACTCTATATACAGGGTAGAGTCACTTAACGGTGCTCAAGTTATTAGAACATGTTAATCATTAGGATTTTTTATGAAGGTGTTATAATGAACAGTTACTGAAGATGTCTTTTAATTAAAAGGTGAAGCAGGCCTTAGATCACTTATGGGGAAAGGTTGGAACCAGTTCACTTTAAATGGATGATTTGCCAGATGTTGGGCCTCATCAAACCCAAATGGGGATCAGGAGGGACTCTGTAACAGTAATTGCAAACTGGGGGTATTTTCTTTTCACTTAAATTGAATTCAAAGTTTTGTTAGGATATCATTTAAAATGTAGCCTGATATTAAGAAGTGCAACACTCCAGCTTTCTTTATTCAGTTATTCCAGCTCCCCTCCCTCACCCCCACCTTTCTGTGGATGTGTGTACTCTACTCTAGTGCACTCGCCGTGGGCACTGGGCAGAACATTTTGCTCTCAAGAGTTTCTCTTCTCTTCAAATCCCACATTCTAACTCTCCACTGAATCGGGGATTTGGTTAGGTTTTTGTCCAAAAATTGGAGTGCATTAGCATGCTGGCCGATCTACATCAGTAAATGTTACAGTTGATCGTTAATTTCCCACCCCGTCCACTTTTCTGCTGAGGGCAACTTTTACCACTAACCGTCCTGTGGGTTTTAAAAATCCATCAACAGAAATGGACTGTTTATGTTGAAATATTTCCTCTGGTGTTGCTTGGTGGGAGTTAAGGTGTCCTGTTAAGGCCTGTATTTACAGTGTCCTGCGCAGAATAATTGCATTGTCTGAGAGAGGGAGAGAAAAAACCATTGCAGAAGAAAAAATACTGAAGCTGGAAGTGAAATGCTGTTGAAGCAGTTCTGAAAAAATGCTCTTTCCGAGACCCAATCTTTTGAAGTAGAAGGCCACAAACATGGCATGTACTTAGGAAAAGGCGAAGGCTTTATCTATGATTTATTAGTTACAACTTCCAGTTGCCTGTAGTCTAGTTTCAGTTCATCTTTTAAAACTCTGTTGAACTGCTTTCTCTTCTTTCACTGTATAAAACACATTCGCTGGTTACCTCAAGTTCATTACTGCACAACCAGAGACATTACTACAAGGAATGAAAATTGCTATTGTGTAGAGCTATACTGCCTGGCCAAAAAAAAGTCTTGCATACTGTTATTTTATTGGACTGCCTTTAACTTTTGATTATGGCGTGCATTCACCACATTGTTTTGACAACCTTATGCATCGTCACAACATTTATTTTCCATCCAGAGTTACATGAATTTTTCACCGAGATCTTGTATTGATGACCGGAGAGTCAAAACACTGTAAAGTCTTCTCCAGCACGTCCCAAAGACATTCAGTGGGGTTAAGGTCAGGACTCTGTGGTGGCCAATTCATGTATGAAAATGATTCCTCATGCTTCCTGAATCACACTTTCACAGTTTGAGCCCAATGAATCCTGGCATTCTCGTCCTGGAATATGCTCTGGAATATGAAAAAAATCAATTGATGGTAAAAGCTGGTCATTCAGTGCATTTCAGGTCGTCAGCTGACTTCATTTTATTACCATATAATGTTGCTGAGCCTCGACCTGACCAACTGAAGTAACCTCAGATCATAAAACTGCCTCCGGAGGCTTGTACAGTGGCCATTATGTATGATGGGTGCATCGCTTCATGCACTTTCATTCTTACCCTGATGCATCCATCTCTCTGGAATAGGATACATGATGGGTTCATTGCTTCATGCACTTCCCGTCTTACCCTGATGGATCAATTTCTCTCCCTCTCTCTGTCAAGTCAAATTTATTTCTATAGCGCTTTTAACAATAGACATTGTCGCAAAGCAGCTTTACAGAATTTGAATGACTTAAAACATGAGCTAATCTATCCCCAATGAGCAAGCCTCTGCCAACGGTGGCAAGGAAAGACTCCCTCAGAGGACATGAGGAAGAAACTTCGAGAAGAACCAGACTCAAAAGGAAACCCATCCTCATTTGGGCGACAACATGACTATAACATGAACAGTTTTAACATGAAGTCAGTTTCGTTGATGTTATAAACTCTTCATTGATGGAAACTTGAGTGCAAAACTGTTCATGACAACTGCAGTCCTAAAGTTAGCAAGTCAACTGTAGTCCTCAGCCATAAAAGCATTACTGTAAGTGTCCAGAGCGTCTTCCAAGCGTGACGTCCATATGGGGCCGTCCTGCACAGGAGCGATGTGATGAGACTCCGACCAGATACGGGGCATCAGGATGGATCAGGCAGGCCCGAGGAGCAGAAGAGGTCAGCGTCTTGATCGCAGGATTGACACATTCAACTTCACCAAGCGTTTAAGTGATCGCTGATCATGGTCAGTCAGGATTTTTTTTTTTCCCCCTTCCTGACCACGTTTCTTCCGCGAAGTTGACGGTTCATTACCGTCCTTCCAGGTTTTAGTAACGTGTTGGACAGTTCTTAACCCTTGTGTGGTGTTCATATTTTTGTTACTCAGCCAGTGTTCGTGGGTCTGGTGGACCTTCTGCAATTTAGTGTTTTAAATTCAACACAATCAAACAATTTTACATTAAATACTTAACAGATGAGTCTGAGTTTGAAAAAATAATTAATCTCATCATTGTTCCTTTTGGAAAAAAAATGAAAACGGGACCCACAGACACAAATACCATACAAGGGTTAACCCAATTCTAGTAGTTTCCGCAATCTCCTTTGTTGTTTTCTTTGCTTTATGCAGGCAAGTAATCTGGCCCTTCTGAAACACAGTAACCTCTTTTCCATGACGACGGGATACGTCTTCTGACATGGTCATTTAAGAAATGAGAAGCTACTCACTGCATCAGTTAGGGTTAAAAGCAGTTGCCAGCTGAAACATTAATCACAGCCATATGGTCCGACCTTAAGCTGGTAAATAATATATTTATTTTTTCTTTACCAAATTCTAATAGAAAACGAGAGCGCCCGAAAGGGAAAGCCGAGCCGCCATTTTGACTCCTCATTCACGGCTGTAATGCAAATGGCTTCCTCCTCGGTATACAAGTGCACTTCCATGGCAGGAAAAAACTACATTTTGCCACCTATGTAGTCCCCTATTTATACAAATGGGAGTCATTCAGGATTCAGCCATGTTTTTGCTCGGCGTTAGCAACAGTTACAGGTTTTTAGCTTTCTCCTGAAATGTTTTATTTCTTCTTCCTCAGGGTAGTAAAACTCGCTTTCACTGTGAACACTCTTATCGCTATCCATGCTGTAAAATTAATGTTGAGAAATGCTGGCAAAAATTTATAAGATTTTTGATAATCTTATAAATAAATCTTATTTAAAAAAAGATAAATGTTGACGAAAAATTCTACTATGTTGTTGTTGTGAACAAGCGAGTCGCCAGAGGTCCGTAACTGGGGTCCGTGCCATAGGATACGGACCCGCTCACCAGCCAATCAGAGCGCAGGCTTTGATGGAAACCGCACCGCGAAAAAATAAAAGTTTTTATTTTCATTTTTTTCTGGGATCGAGTAGCCGGTGCAGACTGTCTGTGCAGGTGGAGAAAACCACCAGTCGCTGGTGCTTGTGGACATCTCTGTTAAACACATGAAAAAGCCCTGCAGGTAACTCTAAAACCTGCTATCAATGGGAATATTAACATGAGCAATTTGAAAACTGTGACATTACATTTGTATATTTACTCGTCTATAAGATCCAGAATAAAGCGCATTATGGTACATTTTGGAAGCTTTATAACCCCCAACCATACTAGGGTTAGAATGGCCTTATTCCATCCGCGGTCAATGAAAATATCTGCTGCCACCAACATCCTACCAATCAGGACAAGGAGTTGTCTCTGCTTGTCTATGAGACATGTAGTCTGTCAATTTCCCTAAGCATTGAGGTGTTCTAGCCTTCTGTGTGTGTGTGTGTGTGGGGGGGGGGCTGTTTGTCATGTCCTGAAGCCTACGTTGTTTTGATTGTGAAATGTATGTTTTTAGGATGGTTTCACACCTACTTTGATTGGTGCAGATCGTTCACACTTCTTTAGCTTATATTGTTTGACATTTGTAAACACTCCACCTGTACTGAACAGTGATCCACCAAAAACTGGGGTTTCTGTAAAACTTCTGAGAATACAGCCGTATGATTTGAAAGCAACAAAGTGCTTGTATCAAAAAGACAAATGTTGAAAATGAAACTGTCTTTTTTGGTTGTAATAACTTTTTTGAAATCAATGTTGGGAGGGAGCTGTTGCTATCAAATCTGCACCTTCTGACTTGCAGATTTGCAAGCGCAAGATTGATGCATGTGGCATGGCCTGACTCTTTAGGTTAATACTGAAAAATAAAGACATGGGGTGGGTGATGTGGAAAAAAAATAGTGATTTTGTTTCAAAAGAAACCTGAACGGAGCAATACACTGGGACATATTAGAGGAGAGTTTAATTGAGTCGACTTAAAAATTGAATTTGGGAGATGGTAGATGTTTCAGTGTGAAAATGTCCCCAAACATGCAGCCAAAATAACTCAAGGTCTTCCATGTCTAGACAATCAAAGGGACTTTGGGGGAATTAAAGATGATTTGTGAAGAGGAAGTGGCCAAAACTGAACCACAATGCTGCAAAAACCCGAATTATTACTTACTACATATATCTCAAAGATGCAATTTCCAACAACAGCTTTGCAGCAAAGTACTAATGTTGGGCATTTGTGGTGTCCAATTTTTTTTTTCCTACCAATTTTAAACATCTTTGTTTTATGCTTATGAATACATACATTTTTCTGTTTATATTTAAATTCACTGAAAGTATATTAAATAACAAAAAAAAAATCCCCTCACTGTATCTCATCACATTTCTTGAAGATATCACTATGATGATACACAATTAAAAAAAAATATTGTTTGTGTGCGCGCGCTAACAAAGTGGTAGCAAAAAAATAATTTTGCAAACAAGTGTTCACTGATGGGGCGGCACGGTGGTGTAGTGGTTAGTGCTGTCGCCTCACAGCAAGAAGGTTCTGGGTTTGAGCCCCGTGGCCGGCGAGGGCCTTTCTGTGTGGAGTTTGCATGTCGTCCGCATGGGTTTCCTCCGGGTGCTCCGGTTTCCCCCACAGTCCAAAGACATGCAGGTTAGGTTAACTGGTGGCTCTAAATTGACCGTAGGTGTGAATGTGATTGTGAATGGTTGTTTGTCTCTATTGGCCCTTTTCCACTACCCTTTTTCAGTTCACTTCAGCTCACTTCAGCCCGACACGGCTCGCGTTTCGACTACCTCAGAGCAGCATGACTCAGCTTGCTTCAGCCCTACTCAGCACCCAAAACTCGCACGGTTTTGGAGTGGGACTGAAGCGAGCCAAACCGAGCCGAGTGGGGCTAGGGGCGTGAGGAGACACTCCCCTGTGCACTGATTGGTGAGGAGGAGTGTCCTCACATGCCCACACACGCCCTGCAAGCACGCTGGGATCTGTAAACACCGTAAACCCGGAAGAAGAAGAATTACGAATTATGAGAATTATGAAGCCTTATGCGCCTCGCCTCATCTATACGCTCTTGCCAGTATCTGTTGGCGTTGTCGGTGACAACAAGCCACAGCACCAAGACCAGCAACACTAACGACTCCATGTCCTCCATGTTTATTGTTTACTATCCGGGTCGTGAGACTACCGCTTAAAAGGTCACTGATGTCACTGTTTGCGCTGCCTAACGACATCACCTGACGTCCACCCACTTTCGCTAACTCCACCCAATGTGTCCACCCACTTCCAGCCAGCACGGTTCAGTGCGGTTGTAGTCGAAATGCAACTCCAACAGCCCCACTCAGCTCGACTCAGCCCAACTCAGCACGGCACGGCTCAGCCCAACTCAGCCGCGCTGGTAGTGGAAAAGCGGCATAAGTGTCAGCCCTGCGATGATCTACCGACTTGTCCAGGGTGTACCCCGCCTCTCGCCCATAGTCGGCTGGGATAGGCTCCAGCTTGTCTGCGACCCTGCACAGGATAAGCGGCTACAGATAATAGATGGATGGATAATGGATGTTCATTGATACTTTAAAAATTAATTTTGTAGATTTTATACATAATTCACCATTAAAAGAAGGAGGAAATAATCTGATTTTAAAAAAGTCTGTTTCAGAGTTTGCAATGGTTTTATAAATACTGGTTAATATTGAAAATTGATAATATAATATATTCCTCAGCCCTACAAAACATATGCAAATGCTGGGCAAATGATTTGGTGCTCTTGAAAAACGGGAATATAACACAACCTTAAATCAGAAAAAGTTGGGATGTTACGTTGGAACTGAAATTTAAACTGAAAACAATGATTTGTAAATAAACTTTGACTTGTGTTGCACTCAGAACAATACAGCAGCACATTATTCGATGTTTTACCTCAGGAATTTCATTGTGGGTCCCCCCAAAATAAACACACTTCAGTTTTGGTTCTTGCAACACATTTGGGACGGTAAACAAAACAGTTGGGACGGTAAAGCATTCATCACTTTATTTGTATTTTTTTTAAGTGTTGCCATTCCTTCTCACAACACTTAAAAGATTCTTAGGAACTGAAGACCCCAAGTGTTTCAGGTGTTATTTCGTCCCATTCTTCCTATGAACAGGTCTTAAGGTGTGCAACAGTACATGCATGTTCTCTCCGTGTCTTCCTCCCACGCAGACACGGACAGAGCATGCAAACTCCACACAGAAGGGCCCCTGTCGGCCGTGAGGTTCGAACCCGGAACCTTCTTGCTATGAGGCAACAGTGCTAACCACTGCACCACCATACCGTTTTATTGACCCTGTATGTGTAATTTTGACACTTTGTTGACTTCAAAAATAAATTAAAACATGTGCAGCAGTTTCTTTTTTTTTTTTTATTAAAGATACTTTATCCAATCATTCTTCCCCCAAAAACAGTTCAAAGAAATCACTGAAAATCCATGACATTCATGCCCATAAGTGTTCCGTCGTGTGTCCTATTTAAAGTAACTGAGGTTGGTTGGGCATGAAACTAACATTTTGAGGCAAATATGTGGCGTGAAATGGCCTTGCTTCCTCAGTCAGTCAAGCCATTTAAAACTAAGAAGTAAGCTGCACTATTAAAAAGCTGAACATGCCGTCTGGACTCTCACGCTTCTAACCTTGCTCCACAAATGCGCGTAACTTTTGGCAAAAAGCATAACCCGTGCTTATGAGTGCCTGACAATTGAATGTATGCTGAACACATTTTTGATATTTTGATTTGTTGGTTGTTTAATATGGATAGTGTGCGCGCTCTGGTTAATAAATTACATCTCTCTATTGGTTTGTCCTTGAGGAGATTTGAGGGAATGACAAAGCTTTTGATACAAAAGGAGCTGTAGTTGTGACCAGGGAATCATGAGAATAGCATAAGCAGCCTGCCATTGTGACTGTACTTTGACTATATATTGTGACAGTTGAACACTCAGTGCGTTTACATGCACATCCAAATCGAGCTACTGTCAGTAATCGAGCTAAGGGTCCCAGCAGGGGTGCCAGAGAAGTCCAATCCTACATGCACACAAGGAAATCGAGCTATTGTGTGAGGTACATTGTGCACCCGAGCCACAGGTGGCGCTACACGCCCCATCGTGTTGGTACACTTCTGGTTGTCGTCATGAAGAAGAGCTATTCAAGAGTATAAACAAAGTTATCAGTTCCGTGTTCACAAGAAGAACGATGACGAGGACAGCAACATCGATATATATATTCAACTCCTTAAGCTGAATGAGCATGAACTCTATCTCCTCATTGCTCCAGAAGTGCACGTTTCTACTACTGTTGTCATGCCAACCGAGGCTGTTGTGTTTCCCGCTTGTGGTCTCGTCACTCATCACTTCCGGAAGGGGCAGTGCTGAAGTAAGTAGCTCGACTACATAGTTCGATAGGGTTTACATGCACTAAGTAGCTCGGCTACAATCGCATAATCTAGGTCACGTAGCTCGATTACGAGAAATCCAGTTCGGTTCGATTTCAGCCGAGCTAAGGTGTTTCCATGGCATTTAGAACTTCGATTTCAGTCGAGCTACGGCAGAAATTCGATTTTCTCTATGTGCATGTTAACGCACTGACTGTTTGGGGCTGTACAATCAACACCGAGTCAATCAGATTGCTCAGCGTTTACTTTTCGGTGCTGTTTAAACTTTTTTGCTGCTTTATGACTTTATCGAGCCAAAATGATCCTGATGATTTAATGCCACTGACTGTGATTTCATCAGCAGTGTAGTATTGGAGGTTGAACACTGGGCTCCAGTGTCCAGCATTAAGAGCAAATCTCCAAGCAGAAATATGCTCCACAATTTGCACGCTGTTATCAGCTCATCCGGCTGATGAGCAACGAGCTTACATCATGTGTCGTCGGTTGTCCGTCATCCGTCCGGCGTCGTCCACATTTCACTACAATCGCTTCTTCTCTCTCAATTCTTCACCAATTTTTTTTTTTTTTGGCAGGAAGGTAGGTCTGCCTGGGCTGCATATGGCTTCTACCCAAATTTGCATAATTGCAATTAATAATGAAGATATGGTGTAATTAAGACCTAATGAGCAGTTATCACACATCACTTCTTCTCTCAATTCTTCACCGATTTTGATTATTTCTGGCATGAAGGTAGGGTGCATATAACTTCTACACAGATTTGCTTAATTACAATTATTAATGAAGTTATGGACTAAGTCTTAATGAGCAGTTCAACAAAAATTGCTTCTTCTTGGTCAGTGGTTCTCAAACTCGGCGAGTGGGGGTGTGGTCACAGACCACTCGGTGGCAAATGCAAGGGGCTGATTTACAGTTGCACTAACAAATAACGAACGTCTTTTGTCTTCAGTCCAGCCAATGAAAACAGAGTTATTATTTCAAATCTCAGCAAGGAACTTTTATAGACACGCATCAAGTACATAAGAGATCACAGACATCAGAAACACACCACTGTGCAATCGAGTCAAGCTCGCACTATTGCAGTTTTCATATCCATCGCAAGGCACTTGCAGTTAAAAAAAAAAAAAATGCCAACGCTCTTCCAGTCTGTGCTTCAACAGGCAGTTCAGATGATAAATTACATTTAAGTCATGTCCATTGAACTCACGGTTATTCGGGGTCCTCTGTCAGGAAATGGGTTCTGGACATGAACAGTTGCTCTTGGACACAGAGGTTCGCTGGCTTTCCAGAGGGAGAGTGTTCCAGCGCTTGTATGAGCTGCGAGAAGAGGTAAAGTTGTTTTTGACCGAAAGCAATTCGGAACTGGCCAAACACCTCCATTATTCCCTGTGGCTAGCTTCATTTGTCGTATTTGGTCGACATATTTGACAGACTGAATAGTTTGAAACTGTCTTTGCAAGGCTGAGATTCCAATGTATTGGTCCTTGCTGACAGAGTGGATGCTTTCATCCAAAAACTTGTCCTCTGGCATGACCGCATAATTGTCGGAAATTGTGACATGTTCCCCAGCCTCGCAGACTTCATCACTGAGGCACGCGGCAGTAATTTCTCCTCTATATTTCAATCAGCTGCAGATCACCTGTCTGGACTTGAGCAGCAGTTAGTATCTTATTTCAAGGAGGACCTACCGGTCATTTTCATGGGTTCGGGACCCATTTGTTTGCACCGCAAACGATTTGTCACTGCAAATGCAAGCGCAGCTTATTGAGCTGGAGAGTGACGACAGGCTGACGCACCTTTTTTTTTTTTAAAGATATTTTTGGGGCTTTTTTCACCTTTATTGGATAGGACAGTGTAGAGACAGGAAATGAGTGGGAGAGAGAGAACGGGGAGGGATCAGGAAATGACCTCGGGTCGGAATCGACCCCGGGTCCCCGGATTTATGGTATAGCGCCTTAGCCACCTGAGCCACGACGCCCCTGAAGCACCTTTTTAGCACCTGTTCTCTTGCATCCTTCTGGGTCACACTGATGCAGGAGGACCCCCAGCTCTGTGACGTTGCCTTAAAAATTCTCCTACCTTTCGCATCAACATACTTGTGTGAGGTAGGCATTTCGAAACTGACCGCGCTCAAAACAAGTACCGCAATCGCGCACAGATTGAGGATGACCTGAGGCTGTGTTTAACTAAAATTGAGCCGAGAATTCAAGAACTCTGCTAAACAAAGCAGGCTCATGTGTCACACTGAGACGTTCATTAACGCCACCGCCGGTACTCCGGTAGAGTTTGTTTGTTCATTCATGTGGTTGTTTGTTAGCAACTTTGCAGAAAAAAATGTACAGACGGATTTTCATGAAAATTTTACTAAATACTTGTCTTGGCCCAATGAAGAACTTTAAATTTTGGAGGTGATCCGGAACCGCGTCTGGTTCCACAAATTTTTAAAAGGATATAGGGCAAAATTGAACATTTTTGGTCTTGGACTATGTTGTCTAACATTGTAATAATACACAACAATAAAAAAAAACAGCCTAATAATAATAGCTTATCTATCTTTTTTCAGGGGGGCCTCAAAGTACACTTTCTCCAGTAAAGGGGGTAGGGCTGGGCGATAAAATGATAACGATACGTATCGCGATAGACACATACTTGATATCAATAGAAAATGCGTTCGATAGAACGTTTCGATAGAATTTTTTTTTTTTTTCAAGAAACAAGCGTTAGCCAGAGCCCTCTCTGGTTTAGGTCCGCTTTCAATCAACTGTTGTTGCGAAGCAAGCTTGGTTGCATGAGCAAAGGCACTCGTCCTCTGGTGCCTAGCAACGCATAGGGAGTGACACGCTGATAGCCAATCATGTAACAGTATCGCGTTTGGTTGCGCCATCTCGTTGTCTCGTGGTCGTGTTTATTTTTTTTTCCAGAAACAGCGTAGCCAAGAAAAGAAAGATGAGTGCCGGAACGAGCGAGGAAATTGTGGATAAAGTCAGTAAGGTCAGATGTTACAGATGTAAAGTCTTAAGTCTACCTCAGTTTTACTTTAATTTCTTCTATGTTTACAAAACACTATTTTTATTTTATTAAACCTTCAATGAAAATATACTTGAATAGTTTAAGAATAGTCTAAGTCTACCTCAGTTTCACTCAATTTCTTTTATGTTTATAAAGCACTGCATATTTTTATGTATGTTTTTAAATGTTATTCACCAGAGGGTGAACTTTTTTTGCACTAAACTTGCAGTAAAAAATTTAAAATGTGACAGTCCTTCTCACATAGCAGGTTTTGCTATGTTTACATTTAACACTTTGCTCATGTTTTTATAACACTTGAGTTTTTTAAGCACTTTATTATTGATAATTGCTCAGTTTTTGTTGTGATCGTAACATTGAACATGCGTGTTGACATTCCTTGCTTATTGGCTGTCAGAGGAAGTTTGTTTAAAATAAATGTTTGAATTTAGTATTGTTCCCTCCTGGTCCTTATTTTAAATAGGTCATAAAATGTTTCAATAAGGAGTTTGCATGTTCTCCCCGTGTCCGCGTGGGTTTCCTCCGGGTGCTCCGGTTTCCCCCACAGTCCAAAGACATGCAGGTTAGGTTAACTGGTGACTCTAAATTGACCGTAGGTGTGAGTGTGAATGGTTGTCTGTGTCTATGTGTCAGCCCTGTGATGACCTGGCGACTTGTCCAGGGTGTACCCCGCCTTTCGCCCGTAGTCAGCTGGGATAGGCTCCAGCTTGCCTGCGACCCTGTAGAAGGATAAAGCGGCTAGAGATAATGTGATGTGTGTGTGTGTGTGATGTTTCAATAATTATCGATATCGGGCGGCACGGTGGTGTAGTGGTTAGCGCTGTCGCCTCACAGCAAGAAGGTCCGGGTTCGAGCCCCGTGGCCGGCGAGGGCCTTTCTGTGTGGAGTTTGCATGTTCTCCCCGTGTCCGCGTGGGTTTCCTCCGGGTGCTCCGGTTTCCCCCACAGTCCAAAGACATGCAGGTTAGGTTAACTGGTGACTCTAAATTGACCATAGGTGTGAATGTGAGTGTGAATGGTTGTCTGTGTCTATGTGTCAGCCCTGTGATGACCTGGCGACTTGTCCAGGGTGTACCCCGCCTTTCGCCCGTAGTCAGCTGGGATAGGCTCCAGCTTGCCTGCGACCCTGTAGAAGGATAAAGCGGCTAGAGATAATGAGATGAGATGAATTATCGATATCGACCAATATGAAACACTTATATCGTGATACAGATTTCAGCCATATTGCCCAGCCCTACAAGGGGACCCAGATCGCAAATGTTTGAGAACCCCTGTTCTAGGTCAATTCTTTGCCATTTTGGATTCTTTCTGGCATATAGGTCGGTATTCCCAGGGTGTATATGTAGTTTCTGTATATAGCTTGTATATGGTGTATTATAGCTTGCAACTTTTATTGCACAAGGTGGTCCACTTTAGATCGTTCCTTCTGGACTAGGTGGGGCTGGAGTGAGCTACGCCGTCATTGACGGTCTTGTTTAGTTATTTAATTAGCTCTGATGTCGGATTTGTTTGTTTTGTTTGTTTGCATAATTTCTTCATGCTTTTTGTGTGCCATTTTTACACAAAAGGGCTGCCACAGTTCCAATGATGAATGGAGACCCAAATACACACAGAGCAGATGCTCACACACAATGTATGATTCATTAAGAGAGAGAAGGCTACGGTATTCATTGCCCCACTTCTGGAAGATGAGTTCATAATCGTCAGTTTCCACCACATAATTTTTGTTTTTCTCCCGCTCATAAACACAGGCTGTCATTCTGCCGTTAGCACTAAAGCAGAAGTGATGATGATTTAACAGTATTGCAGGCTCCTCCTGCCTCCCAGATATGTCTCTTTTACTAAGTCGAACAGGATAGTGGGTGGTTGGAGTGGAGAAGAAGAATGAAGTGTGTTGTGTGGATTTTTTTTTTTTTTTTGCATAAACAGACATGCTGACAGAGGCAGGGATAGAGTGTATGAACAAAAAGAAGAGAGAAAGCAAGGTCTGTTTGCCTGAGTGCCTCAAACTTTGCATACTGTCTCAGAGCCACACATGTAATTTGATGAGAACGAACCTGAATTGATACACCAGTGTCAGTGGAATAAAATTGCCAAATCAGGAAATTCTAAGATGGTAGACTTTTACCAAATAAGACCAAGTGCTTGTAATACAAGTTAGCTATTAGTTAAGTAGTGTGCACTAGACATATAACAATTCTCCTGATTCATGATTTGATTCAACTCTCAATATTAGGTTTGTGATTTGATTTTCCCACATTTATTATTAGAAAAAAAATTTAAATTTTTATTATTAGAAAATAAATGTAAAATGTATTCATAAATTGCAACTTATTTTTCTATTCTTTATCAACTTAAATATATACCTTTTGTTAAATAAAAAAAAATCTTTCATTTTCTCAACAACAATAATTATGTCCCCATGTTTGTAAAGGTTGGAGTAAAATATAATAGCCTATTACAATATTTTATTAAAAATGAAGTAGTTAATAACAAATGGGCCTTTTCTTAATAAACATTTCAGAACATTTCTACTACCTCCATTTTTCTGCCCTTTTCTTTAACTTCAGCAGTTTGTACAAAGATAGCTGATTTCTTGTCAATTGCACAACAGCTCTTTCCCATTTAAGATCTGTTTTTGTGGCCTTAGAGCTGTGTTACTTCCGCCTACAGTGAAGCATTCCTACTATTGTACATCTAAACAACGCAATTACAGCTCAGAAAAACAAAGAGATTATGCAACCTGATGATCGTTATTCTTTTTTTTTTATTTCATCAATTTGAATAGTCATAAATTTGTATTGTAACTTATTGTTGCACAATATATTATTGCATGCCTAGTGTGTGCATTTGTTTACCCATGTTATTGTGGGTTTTTTTTGTTGTTGTTTTTGTTTGTTTTTTTCCCTCCAAAAGATTTGACATTCATCTTTGGTTTAATTTTTTATACTGCTAAAACCTGCAATTTCAACAGTGGTATGTATACTTTACTACTGTATAATGATTCCAAAGTATATTGGAAGTCAGAGGCAAGTTCATGAATTCTATAGAATTCATATTAAACGTAAGTACTGAATTATATATTTAATTCTGTCTGCCAAGCCTGATACCACACATGCATGTATCTCCACTTCTCTGTTTCCCATCTAAGCATCTTTGCTCCTTTCAATTCGTGTGTGTGTGTGAGAGATATATATATGAGCAATCACGCACTGTGATTAGCTACTCTACTACTAGGCTATCGGCTCATATACCGTGAGTAAAGAAAAACAAAATAGCGGCGCATGTTGCTGAGCCAACCAAGGATGAAATAAAAACTCCACTCAAAAACAAAACCTCAAAAAATACAAATAAGCAACAAAATATGGAATAAAAGTATTTGATGGTAAGAATGTTTTTTTTTTTTGTTTGTTTGTTTGTTTGTTTTTTCCCCCAAGAATTATCACATTTTTCACAAATTGCTACCGTCATTTCACCGGTTTGTTCTAAGTGGAAATGATTTTGTCGGACGTTTTGTATTTGTTTTTATTTATCAAATTTGCTAAAAATAAAAATGTTCCGTTTTCTTAAAATCCAGTGAATGTGGAGAGAATTTATTCCATTCAATCTCATCGTACATGGCTTATAGCTGATACAGTGCGCTCTCTCTCTCTCTCTCTCTCTCTCTCTCTCTCTCTCTCTCTCTCTCTCTCTCTATATATATATATATATATATATATATATATATATATATATATATATATATATTTTTAAGTCAGACTTCAGCAAGCATTAGGTGATTATTCTGTACGTATGTTATTATATAGTTGGTAGTTTGAGTAAGAGGTTTTAATCTTGACCTAATGCTTAGTGAACTCTGTAATGTTGATGTGTGCAATAGAGAGCTTGTTCTCCTAAAATAATTCTGTAAGATGATAACAGCAACAGATAATTATGTCCTAAACTACTTGACGGTATTTCCTACTTAGTAAAGTACTCCTTATTTATTGAAGTACTATATTGCTCCACATTGCACTGTCTGTCTTTTAGGATTGAAACTGCTTTAAAACAGCTCACATATTGTTTTGAATCACTGGCAGCTTTGCATGTATCTTTTGTACATCAGATAATTGATCACACATATATGATGTGCACTGTATTGTCTTAGAAGAAGTGATACACACCCATACACAACTGGGAATTTTTTTTTCCCCCCTTACTTTAGTCTTGGCTAATTCCTGCCCACCAGTTAAGTCTCCCCTATCGCACGACAGCTACCAGCCAGGGAGGGCAAAGGCTATCATGTGCTTCCTCTGAGGCACGTGAAGCTTGCTGACTGCAACTTTTCGAGTTGCTGTTCACGCAATGATAAGGGGAGGTGCACACTTCCACATGGATTAGCACACAGACGCTCCTGATTGGCTAGTGTCACTGTGATTGATGGGAGAGACCGTGTGACAGTTTTGCTCTCTTGGACTCCTGACCACACATGGCTGTGGCATCATCGGGATTTGAACACATGATCTCTGTATGATGGGACAAATGCTTTTCTGTTGTACCACTATGTTTTCTGTAGAAGCATCAAATTTATACACCTTTAAAAAAAAAAAAAATGTTGAGCTGATTCGAGCCTTGCATCCAGATTTTGTAGAATTTTACTTCCTCAAAAGTTTCATGCCTAAAACCATGGCAACCCCCCCAAAAAAAAAGCAATGCAAGGAATGCTGTAAGATATACAGTACATGCATGTCCAGAGGTGTAAAGTTGTTTTTTTTTTTTTTTTTTTACAAAAGTCAGAGCGAGGCCAATCCCAGAAACACTGGTATCTTGGTTGGGCAAAGCCTTGGTTCAAATATGGCATCAAGGCCGGTCCTTAATATAGTGCGTACACAGCTGAGACTGCTATTTAGTCCCTATTTAAATATAGTGGCCCTGTTTAACTTAAGATCAGCCATGTTTATGGAATCAGGACTATGAGATTGCAGGTTCGGTGTCATTTTGAAGCACTTCAATATTACTTGCTTTATTTATAATAGTATTTTGTGTGTTTCTTGCAGATCATGTATTGTACAGGCTATAGGACTGTTTGTTGTAGGAGTTGAGTTTGGATAAACTTGCCAACCCTCCATGATATTACAACAGGTCCGTTGTGTTTTGCACCTAGCTGCAGGTTTAAAAATAGCTATTGCCTGGAATAACCAGCTCTGCTGGTGCAGGTTTCAAAGTGCCATGTGACCCCCAACCAATTTCTATATATAGGTGGACTTTGTAACAGGGGTTCAAAAGTGAGGCCAAAATGTCTCCGAGGTTCTGTAGTGACTGGCTGCAATACTATTTATTTATTTATTTATTTATTTATTTATAAAATAAGTTCACTTGAGCCCTGTGATGACCTGGCGACTTGTCCAGGGTGTACCCCGCCTTTCACCCGTAGTCAGCTGGGATAGGCTCCAGCTTGCCTGCAACCCTGTAGAACAGGACAAAGTGGCTAGAGATAATGAGATGAGAGGAGTTCATTTGAACCTGATATATATATCCCCTAATATTATTTCTTATGATAAATGCATTTTAGAGGTGTTATTTGATTATAAATAATTTTAATATATAATTAAAATTATAATATATAATTTAAATAATAACCACTTTGTGGTTTCCAAAGTGGCTGAAAAACTTGTTGCTGAACAAATTATAAATTATTTAAACACTAGCGCTTACTTTTTGCATCCAAACCAATTTGGTTTTCGCACTAATCATTCCACTGAAACTGCCAATTGCTATTTCATTGAAAAAATTAAGTTAATGCTAGATAAAGGTGGTGTGGTTGGTGCTGCATTTCTAGATCTGAAAAAGGCCTTTGATACCATCAATCATGGCGTACTTCTTGGTAAACTTTCCACGTTTAACTTTTCATTAGGCACCATTAACTGGATACAGTCATATTTAACAAATAGGTTTCAGTTTGTTCGCATAAAGAATCATCAGTCCGATACTATTTCTTTAGCTGCAGGTGTTCCACAGGGATCCATTTTGGGTCCACTTTTATTTTCTTTATATGTGAATGATTTGCCAATTGTATGCCCTGATTCAAACACCATAATGTATGCAGACGACACTGTAATTTTTATGCATGGTAGCAGCGCAACCCAAGTAGCCGATCAGTTAACTAACTCAGTGCAACGCATCACAGGATGGTAAAAGCAAAACTGTCTTCAACTGAATGTCTCTAAAACAGTGTGTATTTTTTTTTTTAGTAAAACTAAAACACACACTCTCTAGAGCCTGATGTGGTTGTAGATGGGGAGCGACTACGTGTTGTCTCAGATTTTAAATATCTTGGGGTGGTCATTGATGATAACCTCACCTTTAAAGAGCATATCAAAAAGGTTTCTAAGTGCATCAAATTTAATTTGGCAAACTTTAGACATGTTCGCAGGCGGCACGGTGGTGGTGTGGTTAGCGCTGTCTCCTCACAGCAAGAAGGTCCAGGTTCGAGCCCCGTGGCCGGCGAGGGCCTTTCTATGCGGAGTTTGCATGTTCTCCCCGTGTCCACGTTGGTTTCCTCCGGGTGCTCCGGTTTCCCCCACAGTCCAAAGACATGCAGGTTAGGTTAACTGGTGACTCTAAATTGACCGTAGGTGTGAATGTGAGTGCGAATGGTTGTCTGTGTCTATGTGTCAGCCCTGTGATGACCTGGCGACTTGTCCAGGGTGTACCCCGCCTCTCGCCCGTAGTCAGCTGGGATAGGCTCCAGCTTGCCTGCGACCCTGTAGAACAGGATAAAGCGGCTACAGATAATGGATGGATGGATAATGGATGTTCATTGACACTTTAAAAATTTATTTTGTAGATTTTATACATAATTCACCTAGAGATTCGGCTAGAGATGATGAGATGAGATGAGACATGTTCGCAGTTGCATGTCAACTAAGGCTGCACTAATGTATATGGATTCAATGATCTTCTCCCATATAACATTGTTTGACAACCTGGTCTCAAGCTAGCAATACTGCACTCAAACCACTACTTTCTTTATATAAAAAAAACATTAAGGTATTGGATAAGAAATCCAATGACTATCATCATTGGCATATTTTAATGAAATACAAATTGCCACATTTGGAAAATCTTATTAAATATTCACACTCATGTTTAATGTATAAAATTATTCATGGACTTGCTCCTCCTGTACTGACCCAGTTTATAAAGGTGGTATCAACATCTACACGGAGTGCAGCTAGAGGAGATTGTGCGGTCCAGTTTAGAAAAAGTGCCTGAGATCCAGTCCCAACGCCACACCCAAATATTCCTCCATAATCGTTAATACTTAGCCATACATATTAGGAAAGGGAGGATGGAAGCTGGAATCTCTTATGTTTATGTACTTCATTTATTAATTTTTCCCACCACTCCCTCTTTTTCCCACTACTCCCTCCCTCCCTCTGCTACCGTCTTCCCTCCCCCACTTCATCTACTCCTGTTATACCTGGGCATCTGGGATGGCGTGGACAGCCCTGCCCTGTCTGGCTGTCAGGTGGGACTGGCGTTGGTTGGTGCCATTGGGAGGGTTGATGGGTCTGGGTTCCCCTTCGGGTCAGGGTCCCGAGGTCCTCTCAGCGCCCCGCCCACCCCACGCATGCACTCTGATACCTGCCTATTCTTGGTATTGCACAGCGCGCCTTATCCTCTTTTAAATGCTCTACACATTAGGAAGCACACACCATTTGCCCACCTTCAACAAGAACAACATGATAGACTAGGGCAGGGGAGGAGTGTATGTGGGAAACCTCTGCAGGTGCTTCGCTGCACTCCTCGCTTCTTTTAATGCAAATACATTTTAGAGGAGGCTTATATCTTTGATTATATAGGGTGCGGGGGTGTGTGTAGGTGGAGATCTGGGCAGGTTTTCACCCTGCACGCCCTCTTCTTTTAATGCAGTACACTTTAGAGAAGGCACACATTCTTGTCATATACAGTCATATATAGGATAGGTAGGGCGTGTTGTGCGGAGGTTATGGGGGGCTGGTGTCGGTGTGTGGGGGCCCGGAGCCCTGCTTCATGCAGTACCTCCCCCTCCCCTCTGTCGTCCCATCATGACTTAGCTTGGGCAGGGGTGGCTGGCACCATAGCCATGAACAGGTGCTCAGGTAGTCATCGTAATTAACTATTAAAGAACTATTATTTTTAGAATCACTATCTATAAAAAATTTACTAACACAAAGGATTAGCAAATAAAATAATACTCCCTCCCTCCCCCCACCCCACCCTCCTTCTTTATGATCCGGCTTCTTTCTCCCTGGCCCGACACTAGACCAGCACTGCTTATATACACACACACACACACACACACACACACACACACGTGCTCACTATCACAAACTCCGCTCCCCCCCAACATACACACACTGTCCCTCCACCCATAACTCAAGGCCCAAAACCCCTTCAAATCCCCCCCACCTACCCTCCTCCATCTCACATGCACATTTATTACCCCTGACCAACCCCACCCAGCCTCCCCTATACAGCAATATAGCTCTTGTTTATCTCTGTCGAATTTGTCTCCATGTGTCCTGTTACATCTCTCTGTCAACATATTAGTAGTACTGTCCAGCCTTTTGAAACTGTTGTTAATGTTACGTCAGTGTTTCTGTTGTATGTCATGTGTATGTATTAATTTTGTTTCATTCTGTCCTTGATACTTTGTATTTGTTAGCAAATAAAAAAAAAATTTTAAAGTCTCAAAAAAAAAAAAAAAAAGTGCTTTTAGCCAGTCTGCATTTTCAATCAGGGCTGCTCGTGAGTGGAATTCCATTCCAATTGACATTAGAAATCAATCAAATTATGCTTCTTTTTTTTTTTTTTTTAAAAAGTGGTTAATTAGTGGTCAAGGCTGTCAACATTAAATTTTAGTGCTTAATTTTTCTCCATGTTTGCTGCCCTGCCTGTCGATGTTTTTCTGATGCCATCCGTCATGTTGTCTTGTCAGTTTGTCTAGTATTACTGTTGCTTTTTGTGTATGGTTTTTTATGATGTGTTTGGTGTCTGTCCTGCTTGTTTATGGCTTGTTAGTTTCTTATTGTGTCTTGTATTATAAATGTTGTTGATGTTTGTTGTTGTTGCTTAACGTTGTTCTTGGTTTTGTCTGTAGTAATTGTTTGGTGTTGAGTTTATGTTAGCTTGTGTGTGAAATGTATTTTAGTTTAGTTTTTTAAATTTTATTCAGATTTAGTTTTTTATTTGATTATATTTTAATTTTTGTTCTTTTAGAGTGACTATTTTAGCATCAGTCCAGGGACAGCAGATGCAAAATAGCCTTCTGGCTAATTCTGGCATATTTATATTTGTTTAAATGTTTTATTAATGTGCATTGTCCCTGATAACTAAACCTTTAAATAAATAAAAGGGCATGGTTGAGATGAAAGACGGTTTGGGTTGGGCTAGAAATGACAGTTAAAGATGCTGACTGTAAAGTCATCTGAAATTTAAAATTTTTTTATTGTGCACTGCATTTTCCTGTCTCGCAAGAACAATATCATGCGGAGGAGATGTGATCATTTGAATGTACCGAGGGTCGCTTTTGTCCGTTTTGGGACTGTTTTCCTCCCTCTTGAGGTAAGCAGTATAACCGAGCATGAGGAGTTTTAACTAATTGGCGTAACTATAGAACCATGTCGCACCAAGACGGCGATGCGCGGAAAACAACTGTCGACTGTCATGAACAAGTACCGTATTCATCATCAGTATGGGTGGGTAAGAGGGGGACCCATGGTCTTACTTACTTACTTAATCCTCTTCGCCCCAAGTGGGGCATAAGGCCAATAACAAGCGCCTCCAGTGTTGACGTTCTGTAGCAATCCACAGCAGGGCCGTCAATAGCGTTAACGGTAGTATTGGTTTCTGTAACAGGTTGATTTTTTTTACAGGGTGGGGTTGACCCCACTCCCAACCTGGAGGACCAGGGGACTGAATTTTGTCTACCTGCCTGACATGGTAGAACCTTCCAGAGGCAGCGCCCCCGTCAGTATAGCTCTCAGGGGTCACTGATGCACGCAAGCCCTCCCCCACCACCACAACAAGGTATCGGCACCATGGGGAGGACCCATGGTCTTGACCCACTGTATTGCTGGGTTTCACGTGATGTCACATCCGCCTCATTAGTTATTCAAAACTTTAGCTGGTGGTCTACCAAAGCGTTTGTATGGAGAAGGTGCATTGCTCGCATGAAAAATGCCTTACGCTTACGTTGTTTGTTTTAGGTTGTTTGAATCAATCAAACCGTGAAACTGAAGTTTCTTCAGGGTTCCCCATGAACTAATAAAAAAGGGTGAACGAACACAGGATTTCACAAAAAGACCTCGAGAAAGGTGGCTTTTGAACCTCTTGCTGAAATTGAAGGGAGCCGAGTCGAAGCATGCTCGAGTTTGCAGTGATCACTTGGTGAAAGGTTTGTATCTCCCTCTCTGCTATGTCCTTAGCGTTTTCCAAGTACTTTTCTTGCTATGTGTCCCTTATTTTACGGTACTTTTTTTTTTTTTTTTAGTCACGAAGCACTAAAGTCCCCAGCTGTTTCTTTGTTTACTCCTTACAAAGTCCATATGCATGAAGGTCGCGACAAAATTCTTCCCCAGCCATACAGTTACAATGCGCCGTGATCACTTCTCCGTCTTGTTTAACTAAGATCCAGGTCTTTAAAGGGGTTTCTGATGATCTTTGTGAATGATTTACCTGAGAGATAAGAGCCAACACAAGTGAGAATCAAGCCAACTGTTGTTTGTTTACACTTCAACTTGCAGCGCTTTGTTGTAAAGAGGCGAACGAAAAGCTTTTTTAAAAAAAAAAAACACATACTTACACGGGCAAAAACAATACAGGATTCATTCAGCAGTGACTTGATACTGAGGTCCTTTACCCAGCCACATAGAAAAAATTTGTAAGCCTCCATACTCTTCCACGCTTTCATCTGTTTTGCGGTGTAGAAGGACGTCTGCAACACCAGATAGTTCGAGATGCCGGGGAACTCGACTGAAGGGTAGTTTTCGAGATCGTATGACAAATCCTTCTTTCCCAGACTGTAGTGGTCGATTCCATTGCACATAGCAATCTTCTGAATATATCTAAAGCGAGCAGTGGCTTCTAGATTACGAACATACTCCAAGTTCTCGCTAGTTGTTTGCACTACAGCAGTTGTTTAGACCACCAGCTATTTCACTTCCAGTAAAACTGCTAAGGAAAGTCACGTGACTGAAACCCAGCAATATGCTCTGGCTCCAGTTTTCTCAAGATGGTGACTCCTGTTTCGACCCAAATAAGGGGTTCAGAATTGCACAAAAGGGGTAAATGGCTCCGTGGTGGCCTCTCATATACAGTCGTTGCCCCAGCAGACTAAATCCTTTCACTCGGCAGGGACAGATTTAATTAGACCTCTGTAGACTCCAAAGTCATACTTTTGTTGATGTATCTTGATAACCACCATGCAATGTGGTATACTTTAGGCTTAAAAAATAGACTTCACTTTTTAAACACTTTTACATGTTTTGAGTACTAAATACATAAAACCCATAGCCAAGGATTTTTTTTTTGACTGTCTGACAGTGTACAGTGACCTCTATTGTAGAGTTTACCTCAATTATGCACATTGTTGCCACACATTTTCTTCTTTGTCTCAAGCAGGCAAACCCTGACACTAAACTTGGATGCACTGAGGATGTAGTACATTTATGTAGAGGCACATTTCAGAATTTATGAATGTATTTTTGTGTTCGCAAGTGTGCTTGCATGCGTGCACAAGTGCTCATGAGCATTGACTCTTGTTTGTGATTTGGTCTTCTGCAACTTAATTTCAAATTCTGTGTAGCTCTGCCTTGTTGAAAATGTTTGGTAACTACTTAGCTGTGGTTTTTTTTTTTTTTTTTTCCTCCACTTAGTTTGTAAGCTTGTTAGCAGTTTACCATTGCTCATGTAATCCTGCGAGTTGGCCTAGTGGTTAGCATGTCTGCCTCTCAATTGGGACATCGCAAGTTCTATTCGCGGTCGGGTCATACCAAAGACCATCATAAAAATGGTACCGACTGCCGTCTGGCAAGGCACACTGCAATACAGATGTGAGTGGGGCGTCAAACTCTCGCGGTTACCAGAGGACTAGCCCCTCACTGTAACCCTAGCTATGTAATAGGCAAGAGGCCGAGGGCTACGAAACGGAGATCAGCGCCGCCTAATGTGCCGTACAGTGCAGGAAGGACTTTAGATCCGAGTGTAGTTTCTTAGAATATTCGGATAGTGGACAGGAGCTGGGATGCTGCATAGTATTTCATATCCTTCCCACAAATATGCTAAATAGTGTTAGGTTAGTGAGCGAGGTTTTTTTTTCCTTTTTTTCTTTTTTAGCTTTTCCACTATCAGCACTTTTCCTCCAGAATTCACTGGAATGCCATTTAAAAAAAAAAAAAAAAAACTGTGCTGCGTCATGACAGACAGGATAATGTTTGAGTTTAAAATTATTGTTTAGTGAGTAGGTTGTGGGTGTTTTATACAGACCTGGCAACCTCTAACTGAATCAGTGCAGCCGGTCTGTCATGATGCAATGCGGGGTTGTTGTTGTTTGTTTTTAAATAACTTTTTTTTTTTTTTAAGGCAGCTGGGCCATAGAAGGTTCACGCTGCACGCTACACGTTCACGTGAAGAACCGGACCCTGGGCCATTAAACTTCATGCTTGGATGTTCACGTGTTGCGTCTGTTCTACTTTGACCGAGTAACCGACAATATGGACTCTTTGGATGACGACTAAAACAATGATATCAAAACGATAGCCCAGTGCTTTTTGACGGCACACGCCCGAAGACTATAACACATACCTGTCGGTGATTTCACACGCTCATTCAAGTCCTCCCAAACTTGTGCCTTCTGGTCCCTGTCTTTATAATCCACCACACGCGGATCCCATAGCGGGGGCCTTTCTCGAACAAACTCGATCAACTTTTCTCGGTAGTCGTCCATTTTATCTCCCTAGACCCGTTCTGATTGGCTGGCGTGGCGGTGACCTTGGGGTCGTGCATGCATTGACTGGAATTTCCATCTTCACGCCTAGAAAAAAGTGTGCATGTTCATTTCTCGCTTCACGCGTGAAGTGTGCAGCGTGCAACGTGAACGCCGTTCTATGGCCCAGAGCAAGTCATGCTACGTTTGTCCACTTTTCTTTACACGCGTGTAGCGTGCAGCGTGAACCTTCTATGGCCCAGCTGCCTAATATCATGGGAAAATTGAATCATGAACCTAGTATCATGAATTGAATAGAATTGTGAATTGGGTGGCCCATTACATGCAGAAATAATTTACAACAATGTATAAAAGTTCTATTTTCTGCAGCCTCTGTAAAGAGGAGTGACACGGTGGTGGTGTTTTGGACTGTGTGATCTTAAGGGACTTGGAATTACTTACATAAGGGACACTTGTGTACGTGTCCATGCTGAGTACTATTAAAGACCATTCATTTATCAATCCTAATGCTGCACACTGGAAACTGTTCGGCTGTTGTAAACATTGAGGAAATCCAGCCCATTCGTGTGTGTGTGTGTGTGTGTGTGTGTTTGCACGCATTTGTATCTGGCCTGAACAAGTAGGATTACATAACATTGGTGACAGTGCTTGGGGGAGGGGTGGCGAGGGAATGGAAGATGGAGGAAGGGCCTGCTATTATTAGGAGGAAAGCATGGAGCTGCTGAGAGAGACAAGAAGAGCGATGAAAATCCAGCTAGAAAGATGAGCAGCTATACAAGGCATATAAACCTGTCTGGTGATGTCATATTGGTATACAAGCGAGAGAGAGAGAGAGAGATGGAAGGCTTTAGTGGAGAACTGAAAGCACAAGTGTATGACCAAGTGAGAGAAGAGAAAGATGGGAGTGAAACCCACATGGGGCTAGTCACACATGAAGCTGTTTTGCTCACGTGAAAGTACAGTAAACATTTTTGTTGTTTTAGTTTTGTTTTTTCCCTCATGAAGGAATTGCGGGAGTTTGTGTGTGATGAAGGAAATAAAGCTGAAGGAGATGGAGTGTCCGTGATTGTAGTTTCCATATACAGACCCATCGAACACATTATTTGGGTATGATCACAGCTGTAGGTGTAATTTGTGAAAGTGGTCCCTGATCTATATTATAATTCTAAACAGCATACTGTGCATTAGGGATGTCCCGATCCGATCACGTGATTGGAAATCGGGCCCGATCACATGGTTTCAGACTCGATCGGAATCGGGCATTGCCTCCCGATCAGGGATCGGATATATATCTATATAATATATTCTCATTTTTAACACATCAATAGCTATGCGTTGGCACAGAGTGAGACCAGACCTCTTGTCTCAACACAGCAACATCAACGCGTGCGGCATGACATCACTTTGTAGCGGAGACGCTATTGGTTATTGGCTGCCTGTTGCCGGCGAAGTTGAACACGGAAGCAGTTCGAAGCGGAAAGCAAAGCATGAGATCTTTTTTTTTTTTTCGTTGGATGACAAAAGAAACGGGCTCAAACCTGAAAGGGTAGAAATGCTTGTTTTCATCAAGAAAAACGTTCATTTCCTTAATTGAAATTACTGTACACCACTGTGAGATGCGTTCTTAAAAGCAAATTACCGGCACCGTGGCACTTTTATTTTTTTTATTTGTTTACATTCCTGCCAGGTATTTTAAGGTTATTTTTTTAAATTTGTTATTTATTGTTCAAACTGCCTCATGTAAGTGCTCTGTTTGCTAACGGAGTTGTTGGATGTTAAAATAAGGTGTTAAATAAAAAATGAGGAACATCCTGGATCCGTTTCTTTCCTCGTCTTTATTTTTTATGGCTTATAAGAAGTATCGGATCGGGACTCGGTATCGGCAGATACTCAAAATCAAATGATTGGTATCGGATCGGAGGGCAAAAAAACCTGATCGGGACATCCCTACTGTGGATGTATGTATAGGATAGCAAGAGCTATTTGAAACCTCAGAAAATAAAAGACAGGAGCTAAAAAAAAAAAAAGTATCAATAATTTTCAGCTCATGTAATACAGCATCCGGTTCCAGGGGTTCCCAAACTTTTTGGGCAAATGGCAGTGGTGTAGTGGTTAGCACTGTTGCCTCACAGCAAGAAGGTTCTGGGTTCGAGCTCAGTGGTCCTTTCTGTGTGGAGTTTGCATGTTCTCCCCGTGTCTGTGTGGGTTTCATCCAGGTGCTCCGGTTTCCCCTACAGTCCAAAGACGTGTTAGGTTAACATGGGGTGGCCTTGGGCTGAAGTGCCCTTGAGCAAGGCACCTAACCCCTAACTGCTCCCTGGGCACTGTAGCATAGCTGCCCACTGCTCTGGGTATGTGTGTTTGCTCATTGTTCAGTGTGTGCACGCACGCGCGCGTATGTGTGTTCACTGCTTCAGATGGGTTAAATGCAGAGAGGAATTTCACTGTGCTTAAGTGTATGTGAGATAAAGTTCTTCTTATGAATGTTCTTCGACCACAAGCCTTAACCACCAGTTTTAATAAGTTAATATTGTAACATTTGAAGACATTTATGATATCTCATCTCATAATCTGTAGCCGCTTTATCCTGTTCTACAGAGTCGCAGGCAAGCTGGAGCCTATCCCAGCTGACTACGGGCGAAAGGCGGGGTACACCCTGGACAAGTCGCCAGGTCATCACAGGGCTGACACATAGACACAGACAACCATTCACACTCACATTCACACCTACGGTCAATTTAGAGTCACCAGTTAACCTAACCTGCATGTCTTTGGACTGTGGGGGAAACCGGAGCACCCGGAGGAAACCCACACGGACATGGGGAGAACATGCAAACTCCACACAGAAAGGCCCTCGCCGGCCACGGGGCTTGAACCCGGACCTTCTTGCTGTGAGGCGACAGCGCTAACCACTACACCACCACATTTATACGCGCGTGCGTATAAATCATCTACATCATCTACATTTATGATGTGTGTAATGTAAATGACTAAAAACTAAAGGAATATTCCTTTTAGTGACTCCACTCTAGTATGTATGATGGCATATGAGGGCTAGTGTAGGTTTAAAAAAAAAAAAAGAAGCAGCTGAGGTAGGGGGTAATATTCTGAGGGGGGAAAAAAAAATCAGCGTTTCTAAGATTAAAGTAATACATTTTGTTTAAAAAAAAAAATCGGATATTCTCACGCGAAAGTTCTCTTGCCCCAATAATTAAACATTTATTAACAACTAAGACAGATAAAGGACATGGATAAACAAACCTGTGTAGTTTATACATTCATCTCCCATTGCATCCAGAAAGCACAACAATCAGTCTCACGTGCTTCCCAGTTTCTTGGACTACGTTCAGACTGCACCCTGAAACGACCCGTATCCGATTTTTTTGCCCATATGCGACCTGTATCCGATTTGTTATTGACAATCTGAACGACACAGATCCGATTTTTTTCACATGCGATCCAGGCCGCTTGGATATGTGGTCCTAATTCCGATGCATATCCGTTATTTTCACATGCAACTGCAGTCTGACCGGACAGGTCGCATTCATGCGACCTGCACGTCATCAACAAGAGACAAACGTCACTATTCTGCGTTGGCTAATCCCGCCTCTTTGGTGGAAACTTGAAGAGTGCGCTTTTTTTTTTTGTTTGTTTACGTATTACGTAGATGTGCTTATTACGTGTCAATTTGCGCATGCGGGACACTTTTGGGTCGTTTTCCGTTCATATTGGAGATCGCATACAAGTCTCATATAATTGGTAATGCGAACGGCCTAACAAAAAATCGGATTTCACAACAAATCGGATATGGGTCGTTTCAGGTTGCAGTCTGAACGTTGCAATGCATTTTGGGAAATGCAGTTGAAAATCTCGTCGCGCTTTATTCTTTTATATTGTGCGATTGAGGTGGAGACTGCATTTCTTATAACTCTCGGCTCAGCAGTGGCGTCTCTGGTGTGATGTTGATCCAAACTTGCACAGCAAAGCGGTGATCTTCCTTGAGGGGGGGGGAAGCTGCTTTTTTTCCCCCCCTTGTGAATTTACGACGTTATATTCTGAGAATATCTGAATTTTTCTTGTCAGACTTTGTCTTGGAAATTTATTTATTTATTTATTTATTACCCTCAAAATATTAGCCCCTACATACAATGGCCCAAATACACCATCGTAAGTACAAAGTATTATGTTGTTCTAAGAAAATAGTTCACACCAGGGTGCTATGATGCGGCCTGACACAAAGCAGTGGAGCCAAATTTATACTTGATTAGCTCATCTGGCTTAAAGGTCGATGAGCTGTTGGCATGGCGTGCGTCGTCCACAATTCAGTTAAATCGTATCTCCTCTATCAATTCTCCACGAATTTCCATTCCGATTGTTTTGTTTGAAAGAACTCATCACTGTGCACAAAACTTGATCGTTGTTTTGTCAAATTTTTTGCTAACAAGTTAATAATTAGGCTAAATTAATGAATTTTCCAGGCCTCTCACTAGAATTGTATCTCCTGTCTCATTTTTTCCATCCGATTTCAGTTCTGATCGATGTTTTGGGTAGATCTTCCCTTGAGGGACAAAGCTTGCAGGGTCTCCGCGGATCCTTAAAAAGTCTTAAAAAGTCTTATTTTTAATATGTGTTTTTTAAGATCTTAAAAAGCATTATATTTCGCTATTTTTTGAGCTATGGTATTAAATTTCACATGGGAGGTATTAAATTTCATCCGGGTAGCCTACGGTAAATGAAAAAAAAAACATATGTCTGGATTTTTTTTCCGCGCTAACGTTATTTATTCAACCAGCGTCGTTTGTTATCAAGATGCTGAACAAGTAGCACAAGAGCCGTTGTGTGTCTAGCACTAGTTCTAATAGCGCAGGAACCACGCCACTGGGGGCAGTGTGTTCTTTTATCCATGTAGTAGACAGTGATGGGAATAACGGCGTTAGAAATAAACGGCGTTACTAACGGCGTTACTTTTTTTTAGTAACGAGTAATCTAACTAATTACTTTTTACATCGTTATAACGCCGTTCCCGTTACTTACAATAAAATACTATGCGTTACTTTATTAAAGCTGTTCTCATCTGGCACGCTGCTCGCTCAGCCTTTCTTTACTCTGCTTTCGTGTGGGGCGGGGAGACACGAGACAACGGCACAGTAAGCCAATCAGAGTAGATTTGGACAACATACGTAGGTAGGCCACGCCTACTGCACTACTGCGCACTCTTTCAATCGGAAGACCCGGCGATGGCGAGCGGTCAGCCCAGCACTGCGCTTTCACACTGGAAATACAGCCAGGACTTTTCATTACTTGAAATAAAAGGCAAGAGTGTTTACGTGCAATGCACATTATGTCGAGGAACAAAGCGTTTGTCCTCGTCAGTGGCCAGTAATTAGTAACAATTTTAATAACTACAGAAATATATTACATTTGATAGATGTCTTCTCACATTGTCCCACAAAAATATTAATATAGTGTAGATAACATTACTAATTGGTTCTGTTAAGTGTCCATTTCAGTCATTAAACACATTTAACATTCACTTTTATTATGATTACACTAATTGAATTTGATTTTTTTTTTGAGGGGGAACAAAATGTAACGGAATAATTACTTTCTCTGGTAATTAGTTACTTTTATGACAAAGTAACTCCGTTACTAACTCAGTTACTTTTTGGGAAAAGTAACTAGTAACTATAACTAATTACTTTTTGAAAGTAACGTGCCCAACACTGGTAGTAGAACCATTGAGAGTAGAGCAGACGAGGAAGAAGTGGTTGAACTTGAACATGAACGGAGATGGGGAAGTGTAAGTTTAGTAACAAGTGGCTTGAGGAGCCAAAATAGAAAAGTTGGCTAACAACAGCAACTTCAGAATATGAAGCGAGATGTAAGGTATGTCGGAAAGACATCAAGTTAACAACAATGGGCTGTAAAGCCCTTGACGCTCACTCGAAAGGGGAAAAGCATATGCGCTATGCTGCTAGTCGGGCAACAACAGTCCCCAGAGGCAGTTCGATCAGTAGTCAAACTTCCTTGTTTCCTCACTGTTTATGCTCATGGCAGTACCCTACTATTAAAATATTGAGAAAGCAGTTAATGTTCTGTTTTGTTAACTGAAGATCAATTTGTTTCCTCACTGTTTGTTTACAGCAGTACCCCACTATTAAAATATCGAGAAGGCAGCTAATGTTCTGTTTTGTAAACTGAAGATGCACATTTTTTATAAAAAAAAATGCTTTGAACTTAACCTAGAGTGTGCTTTTTTTTTTTTACTGTACGTATTTGTTCCGCGGTAGTAGTCTTATTTTTTATACTCAGTGGTCTTAAAATGGTCTTAAAAAGTATTATTTTTGCTGGTCAGAAATGTGCAGAGACCCTGAGCTTGGTTGTTTTGTTTGTTGATTTTCCTGTTGTAAACAGGTTGTTTCCAACTTTGTTTATTTGCAGTTAAATCATATCCCCTCCCTCTGTTCTCAATGGATTTCAGTGCTATTTTCACGTTTGTTGTTTTGTCATCTACACAACTGCAGGACCTCAATTTCAAACCCAACTGACGCTGGTTTAAAACACATGTCCGTCTTGGATGGAATATTTTGAACGTAATGTAATTAGAAGCATGCGTGTACTGACTTGCTCGCCATAATCTCATTAACCATCTTTTTTTTTTTTTTGTGATCAACATTTTATTGATTTTCAACAAGGGTGGGGGGGTCACAGACATATTAAATAGCAGTGTGTACAGCAATAGTGAGGTACCAAAAGCAAAAACAAAGACATAAAGGATTGTGTGACTCATTAACCATCTTGACTCCAAATGGAAATGCAAATACAGTGGTCTCTCTCTTATGTGATCATCCCAGCACTAAAGAAAAGTGGTCGCTCATCAGAGGGACATTTAACATCATAATTCTTTCGGTGGACTTGCCGCCAAGCTCAGGTGCCTGAATAAGAAGGGGAGTTGCTTGTCAGAGGCATCACAGAACAGAGGGACCCCTGTATCGCACTAGGATTCTTTATGTACAGTAAATGGTCTGAAGTGGGGCTTAAACCCCCACTCAGACAAATCTGCTGCCAAGGCCACCAAAAAGACCGGTACACAGAGCCTGCTCACTACAACTTCTGTACACCAGGGGGAACTTCAAACTTGAAACTTGTGCTGGCGACTCACACTGTGGGTCCAGTTCCATTCTAAAACACTCCTTTCAGTCTGTAGACTATGTAACATCACTGGCACAGTGGTGTGTACGTAATTGTATCTGCCAAATAGTAAATTTACATTCAGGACAATGTTTCCTGAATCGGATTCTACTATTCGCTACTGTTATGGAGCACTTGCATGTGACGTCACAGCCGATCCAGATTGTGACAGACGCCATCGTGTCGGTCAAACGCCATATTCCGCCTTCTACTACTTCTGGTTCTACTTCTGCTTTTACTTCTACCTTTTCTTCTGGAAAACCCTACTATATACAATTCTACTACAACGGCTGTGGCTACAAGCTCTCCCTACCTGTGCACGTTTTTTGTTTTTTGTGTGTATTTTTGCGTGTTGTTCGTCTGTACCGGACTTCAATATCCACTACAACCGTATGGACTTACTGGACATTGGTTTCCAGCAGAAAATGACGGTTTGTAGCGATTTCCATCGCATGCACAACATTCCGGACGAGAAAAAAAAAAAAAAAAACATTCCGGGCGAGACCAGCGGGGTCTCCGTGGATTGTTATCGGAAGCAAAGCGAAGGAGGCGGCGCCGGGAGCAGAAGCAAAAGCAAGGCTACAGGCAGAGCCGGCCTGTTGACTAAGCTCAGAAAACAGCTACTCAAACCTCCACTGCCAAGCCTCTACCTCTCCAACGCCAGATCCATGTAAACAAGACGGACGATTTGGAATTACCTTATTCTATTCTATAATCGGCTGGTCAGTGCTATACTCAATACTTAAGGTGACTTACCCATCCAATGAGGATAGTTATTTTCTTGTTTACAAGATGCCACATCTGAGTCGCTGACAAATCCTGAATTTCTGTAAAGAAAACTGTCCAGAGATTTATAAGCACGCAGTGCTTCACCACTGAACAGCGAGGGAAAGTTGATGAGGTAATCATACACGTCCGGGTATTCCGCTGGCAGTTCAAAATCCGGTCGTGAAAACTCCGTCCGGAAAGCCATAAAGGTCACAAATCTGTAGATCGTTTATTTTAGACATGTATCTAGTTATCTGTTCATTAGAAAAATGAGCCGTGTAGTCCGTCGGTTGAAATTGATCCATTCTGTACACGAGTGCAGCAGTATTCAGCTGTGTTTTTGACCGACAAGATGGGGGTTGTGTACTTTGCGGTCACGTGACTGCAAGATCTCTATAGGCTAGTTTTGCAGTTCTAGTGTTTTCATGCTTTTGGGTACAGTTTAGTGTGTCTGTAGTGTTGTAGATCACAATCAAGACGGATACGATACAACATTACAGATTCTATACAGCCTGCATTCTTGGTGTTCGAACTATGCAACGGAGCATCCAGTTCCAGTTCTGATCGATGTTTGTTTGTTTTGGGTCGATCTTCCCTTGGGGAACAAAATGTAGTCCTTTGTTCCTTTTCCTGTTGTAAACAATTTGTAATGGAGATTGGTCCTCTCTCACATTTGGCACATTTCAGTGCTGTTTGATGTTTTAGTAGTCATGTTTGTTTTGATGGCAGGCCAGATGAGCTACTACGCCCTTGACGTTCTGGTTTGTATTTATTAATCCACAAAGTCCAGAAAACTGGCATTCCAAACAGGCTTTTCAGTAGGTTTGAAGGCTACATGAGTGGTCTTTTTTTTTTATATTCCAACAGTACCTACAGTGGTGCTTGAAAGTTTGTGAACCCTTAAGAATTTTCTATATTTCTGCATAAATATGACCTAAAACATCAGATTTTCACACAAGTCCTAAAAGTAGATAAAGAGAACCCAGTTAAACAAATGAGACAAAAATATTATACTTGGTCATTTATTTATTGAGGAAAATGATCCAATATTGCATATCTGTGAGTGGCAAAAGTATGCGAACCTCTAGGATTAGCAGTTAATTTGAAGGTGAAATTAGAGTCAGGTGTTTTCAATCAATGGGATGACAATCAGGTGAGAGTGGGCACCCTGTTTTATTTAAAGAACAGGGATCTATCAAAGTCTGATCTTCACAACACATGTTTGTGGAAGTGTATCATGGCACGAACAAAGGAGATTTATGAGGACCTCAGAAAAAGCATTGTTGATGCTCATCAGGCTGGAAAAGGTTACAAAACCATCTCTAAAGAGTTTGGACTCCACCAATCCACAGTCAGACAGATTGTGTACAAATGGAGGAAATTCGAGACCATTGTTACCCTCCCCAGGAGTGGTCGACCAACAAAGATCACTCCAAGAGCAAGGCGTTTAATAGTTGGCGAGGTCACAAAGGATCCCAGGGTAACTTCTAAGCAACTGAAGGCCTCTCTCACATTTAGCTAATATTCATGAGTCCACCATCAGGAGAACACTGAACAGCAATGATGTGCATGGCAGGGTTGCAAGGAGAAAGCCACTGCTCTCCAAAAAGAACATTACTGCTCATCTGCAGTTTGCTAAAGATCATGTGGACAAACCAGAAAGCTATTGGAAAAATGTTTTGTGGCTGGATGAGACCAAAATGGAACTTTTTGGTTTAAATGAGAAGCGTTATGTTTGGAGAAAGGAAAACACTGCATTCTAGCATAAGAACCTTATTCCATCTGTGAAACATGGTGGTGGTAGCATCATAGTTTGGGCCTGTTTTGCTGCATCTGGGCCAGGACGGCTTGCCATCATTGATGGAACAATGAATTCTGAATTATACCAGCAAATTCTAAAGGAAAATGTCAAGACATCTGTCCATGAACTGAATCTCAAGAGAAGGTGGGTCATGCAGCAAGACAACGACTCTAAGCACACAAGTCGTTCTACCAAAGAATGGTTAAAGAAGAATAAAGTTAATGTTTTGGAATGGCCAAGTCAAAGTCCTGACCTTAATCCAATGGAAATGTTGTGGAAGGACCTGAAGCGAGCAGTTCATGTGAGGAAACCCACCAACATCCCAGAGTTGAAGCTGTTCTGTACAGAGGAATGGGCTAAAATTCCTCCAAGCCGGTGTGCAGGACTGATCAACAGTTACCGCAAACGTTTAGTTGCAGTTATTGCTGCACAAGGGAGTCACACCAGATACTGAAAGCAAAGGTTCGCATACTTTTGCCACTCACAGATATGTAATATTGGATCATTTTCCTCAATAAATAAATGACCAAGTATAATAATTTTGTCTCATTTGTTTAACTGGGTTCTCTTTGTCTACTTTTAGGACTTGTGTGAAAATCTGATGATGTTTTAGGGCATATTTATGCAGAAATATAGAAAATTCTAAAGGGTTCGCAAACTTTCAAGCACCACTGTATATTATGAAAAGCGGTTAGTGTTGGTACACAATAATGGTGTGTAATGGTACATAACTGTGATTTGAGACAAAATTGCTAATTTGTTGAGTAGAGACAGATGGATGGGAAATTTGTCCATTTTATTGCTAGTGCAGCATCTCAGGATGGTGAGGAGACTAAAGTAGCCTGTATTAATTTTATTGCCGCTTGTTTTGAATGTGACTTCCAGTAACGTTTTACATTGTTGGCACACAAACTCCATCTTCTAGATTTTTGTAATATTAAACTGTAAATAAATTCACGAAACAAGGCATGATTGAGTTTCTCTCATGACTCATTTTGCAAAACAAGTGTGATCACATAAGGATTTGTGAGCAACCTTGTCTTATCTCTGTCTTGCTTCACTTTTGATGGATGGGGTTAAATTGCAGCCAGGATTTAACTTTTAAAATGCCGAATAAAGAGGCTGGGCCCGGACCTCTTGTTATCAGCTACTGCAAATCCGATCCAAGAGCTGCTTGTACCAAACAAGAAAAAGGACTTGTATTTGACTGTGTGAATGTGTTAAGTGTTAACATTGTGTACAGAACACTGAAGTTATCTGCTTATTGTACACTTTTCAGTGTCAGTGGTACACCCCCAAGGCCAAAGGTCATGACTAGGGTAGGGTATCGTTTGAATTTTACAGATATTGTTTCTGCTTATCAATTCTGATTGATTTTGTTTCAATTCCAAAGTGGCAAAAAAAAAAAAAAAGTTTAGATCGGGGTGTCACTCAAACTTTGCCGAAAGTTTGTACACCCTTATTCATAGGTTTTTCTGTATTGTAACTATTTTCTACATTGTAGAACAATACTGAAGACCTCAAAATTATGAAATAACCTATGGAACACGTATGGAATTATGCGGTAAACAAGAATGTGTTAAACAAAATGCATTTCATATTTTCGATTCTACAAAGTAGCCAGCGTTTACCTTGATGAAGCTTTGTACACTGTTAGCATTATCTTAACCAGCTTCATGAGGTAGTCACTTGGAACGCTTTTCAATGAACAGGCGCGCCTCGTCAAAAGTTAATTGGTGCAATTTCTTGCCGCCTTAATGTGTTTGAGATCAAACAGTAAATAGTAAATAATAACAATCCAGTAAATATCCAGATTCCACAACTGTAGTAATCCATATTATGTCTAGAACCGCTCAGCTAAGTAAAGAGAAACGACATCCATCGTTACTTTAAGACATGAAGTGTCTTTTAATGAATAAAAAATAAACCATTGAAACAGGTGTCAAAGCTTTTGAGTGGTACTGTATGGCATGCTGGGATTTATTTTTAATACTTATTTAATATTATTGACGAACACGAGTAACCTAGGCTCTGAAATTAGAATAGGATGTTTGTCGAAAAATAACCAACAGAAATGATTAAAGTGTATGCACTGTTGAATAATAACATTTATTATATTGATTATAAAGAAATGCTTCTTTTTTAAATGAACACATTCCTTTGTATAATCTCATTTTCTTGGATACCAGCCGCTTTAATAAGAAAGAGGATTAGCTAATTGGGATGTTGATGTTTCCTGTTCCTGGTTGTAAGCTGTGAGTAAGAGAGCGACGCTATAAGCCCAGATGTATTGTGAGTCAGGGAAGGAGTTTAGCGCAGAAGGAAAGTCAGTCAGGATTTGTAATATAAGCTGCAATTTACCCTGATTTTCACCTGTTGTTGTTTTAATCATTTTCAGTGGAATTTTCAGAGTATTTTTATGGCAACGTTATTAATCTAGAAAGATGCATAAAGATGAGATTGTTTGAGAGTAGCTTGTGCCTTCAATGATAAAATAAAAAATGGGATGAAAACAGCTTCTGCCCGTCGGTTTAAGTCGAACGCCATAAGATGAGCTCCTCCGCACTGTACGATGGCAGTTGCTCCACTTCATGTCTGCTGTGAAGTCGTGTTTGACGGGCCGTTTCAGTATTATGTTTTTCCCCCCCAAGTACACACAGGCCAAATAAAACAAGCCGGCGGTTTAGATAACAAAACATAACTTTGACTGTTTACCGTGGTTCGTTTTTCACACACTCGTCTTTCGCCATGTATGCCAGCTCATATCTAAACAAATAGACATGCTGTCGCATTGATGCGTGACCATTATATAGACAGGTCCTGGCAGAGAGCGACCTAGGGCCTTGCAAGTATGTAGCCTTTGTTTTTCAGTAATAAGGTTATCGCAGAACAAAGAGTTGTTTGGGTTTTTTAATTTTATTTATTTTTTTAATCAGGTACTTGATACCGGGAATTTTCAATTTAGTTCTTGGTTGGAACAGAGTTTTGGTTCCCAGCCTGAGTCATGACACACATCTGCTTCACGAGGAATAGGGAAAGTACAGTATTGCCGCTTTTCCACTACAAACGCGGCTGAGTCGGGCTGAGCCGTGCCGTGCTGAGTCGAGCTGAGCGGGGCTATTGGAGTTGCATTTCGACTACAACCGCGCTGAACCGTGCTGGCTGGAAGTGGGTGGACACATTGGGTGGAGTTAGCGAAAGTGGGTGGACGTTACGTGATGTCGTTAAGCAGCGCAAACAGTGACATCAGTGATCTTTTAAGCGGTAGTCTCACGACCCGGATAGTAAACAATAAACATGGAGGACATGGAGTCGTTAGTGTTGCTGGTCTTGGTGCTGTGGCTTGTTGTCACCGACAACGCCAACAGATACTGGCAAGAGCGTATAGATGAGGCGAGGCGCATAAGGCTTCAGAAATTCTCGTAATTCGGAATTCTTCTTCTTCCGGGTTTACGGTGTTTACAGATCCCAGCGTGCTCGCGGGGCGTGTGTGGGCATGTGAGGACACTCCTCCTCACCAATCAGTGCACAGGGGAGTGTCTGCTCACGCCCCCAACCTCACTCGGCTCGCTTCAGCCCCACTCCAAAACGGTGTGAGGTTTAGGGGCTAAGCAGGGCTGAAGCGAGCCGAGTCGTGCTGTTTTTTGGTAGTCGAAACGCGAGCCATGTCGGGCTGAAGTGAGCTGAAGCGAGCTGAAGTGAACTGAAAAAGGGTAGTGGAAAAGGGCCATATGTGTAGATAGGATGAGAAAGTTCCGAGTGTCCATGTATACCCAGTTAACCATTTGATGCCAAGTACGAGAGAGAATGAATGAATACCTTTCGAATAATGTTTATTACAAAGTCTAAAACAAGGATGGACACCAGCCAGGTGCCTTAACTTTCCAGACGAAGCTCATTTCACAGGACTCTGCTTTGTTTTTCACTGTATACCAACCAGGCACCGTCCTCACATGGAGGATTCATTTGTATTTCCTTCACTGGTTTATCAAGTGTAACATGCAGATACTTGTACTGAGATTAATATAAACTAGGGCTGAAACAAACAGTTTATCATAGAATGATCTGCCAGTTTGTTTTAAATGTTCTAAAGGCAGTCGTGCTGAATGATTTACACCTCTTTTAAAATGTACCATCTGTGCAGTATGTGATTTTCTTCTATGGCGCTTGACTTGGTTTTGGTGCGTTTTTACTTTTACACAGTAAATGTGATTGAAGATTTGTGTAGCAAAGAAAAAGAGCACATTATTGAATAATATTTCCTCCTCATGGTTATTTTTCCAGAAAGGAGATGGCTTGATCTTTTTGTTTTCAGCCATCGGTATTTCTTATAGGTTATGTTAAAGCTGTACTGCCTTTCAGATTTTTCAAGTGTAGGTCATAAAAAGAATTTTCCCTGACACCCAGTTATTTTTGTTTCGTGGACTGAAAGCTACTGGATTCGAATCACAGACTTCCAATTTTATTAGGTTTATCAAAATAGGATAATTAATGAATTTAGAGCCACGTGGCCTTAAATTCTCCACTATTTTTTCCTGCTTCACCATGATGCAATACAAGATACTACGACATGCATCACGTGGTGACTTTCCCCATTCACACAAGGCATTGTGGGATACAAATTTGAAACAGGAGAGAAAAATGGAGGACGTGAGTGTGCAAATGAAACGTGAAAGACTAACTACAATAACGGAAAGTGAGAAGACGTTATTTTGCAAAGGAAAGGAAACGCAGGACCAAACTAATAAATATCGGCGGTCAGCAAGCACCTCGGTGTGATCAGCTGTTCGTTTAGCGACAGAATGATGGAACTGTCGGCGCACAGTCAAGGTAAACCTGTAGATGGCAGTAATGCAACACTGTGGATGCCAGCTGCCGTAAAACCCAAAAGAAGGTAAGCCTGCGCGTGCGCACACGGACTTCCTCTGTCTGCTTGACTGCGTGAAGCGAGCGATTTCATGCACATTGTTTGCTTGGGAATCCCCTCAAATTAAATAACTTCCCAGCCACAGAATGGCCTGTTTTTTGGGGGAGATTACAAAAATAAACACATCACAGTGGCCAAATTTCAGAGGGAACTAAATTTCACCGATTTTATGAAATCGAAAGGGCGTCTAGCTTTAAAGTTTACTGTGATTTCTTCTGATCTGATTTGCTTCTGTCTTGTTATAATCTGAGCAGTCAACCTGGTTGCTAGATAAATCAGTCACTCTGTTTCTTGACTCTGACCTATCACACAACAGCTATCAGTCGGGGAGGGCGAGGCTATCGCATGCTTTCTCCGAGGCACGTGATGCCAGCCGACTCCATTTTTTTCAATTTGCTTGCTCTTGCAGCGTCAGGGGCAGCATACCACTTGAAGGAAAGTATTACCCGTCACCACCTCACGCATGAACTCACAAATGTCCATGATTGGCTCGTGTCACTGTATTTGACAGGGGAGAGAGAGAGAGAGAGAGAGAGAGGAGAGTACGTCACCCTTCCTTTTCTCAAAAAACCGAGTGCAGTTTTACACTTGTGCTTTTGTTAAGCAAACAATGCATGAAATGTAAAAAAAAAAATCTACAATGATAAATTTTCAAATTGGTTAGCAGTTATTTCAGTATCTCTTGATTAACTTGTATGGATATTGGACTATTAGAATTAGGCTATCGTGATGGATAAGACTTTTCAAATGTTCTGTCCAATAATGTGGTATGAGCTGTAGTGTTTTGTGCGTTCACATACAGACACACTCTGTCTGCAGTGTTATCAGCCACACAGCCTGTTCTGTTTACTCAAGCTGCTATCAGCTTATGTGTGCTGCCATGGTCAGGCCACACACACACGCACGCGCGCACACACACACACACGGAGCACATACTTGCACACATGCTGCTTGGGTGGAGACTTGTGCTGCGTTCAAGGCAAAGTTGCATGTAATTTCAGTGGTAGCTCCGTGGTTAAGACCTTGGACTACTGATCAGAAGGTTGCAAGTTCAAATCTCAGCGCTGCCACTGCTGGGTGCTTGAGCAAGATCCTCAACCCTCAACTGCTTGGTTGTGTAAATGAGATCTATGGGAATGTTATTCCCAACTACATCCAGTAAAAAAAACACTGAGAACTTCCCCAGCTTTGGGCAGTCTTCTCAAACACCAGTTCCTTCTGAGAACTTCCCCAGCTTTGGGTAGTCTTCTCAAACACCAGTTCCTTCTGAGAACTTCCCCAGCTTTGGGCAGTCTTCTCAAACACCAGTTCCTTCTGAGAACTTCCCCAGCTTTGGGTAGTCTTCTCAAACACCAGTTCCTTCTGAGAACTTCCCCAGCTTTGGGCAGTCTTCTCAAACACCAGTTCCTTCTGAGAACTTCCCCAGCTTTGGGTAGTCTTCTCAAACACCAGTTCCTTCTGAGAACTTCCCCAGCTTTGGGCAGTCTTCTCAAACACCAGTTCCTTCTGAGAACTTCCCCAGCTTTGGGCAGTCTTCTCAAACACCAGTTCCTTCTGAGAACTTCCCCAGCTTTGGGTAGTCTTCTCAAACACCAGTTCCTTCTGAGAACTTCCCCAGCTTTGGGCAGTCTTCTCAAACACCAGTTCCTTCTGAGAACTTCCCCAGCTTTGGGTAGTCTTCTCAAACACCAGTTCCTTCTGAGAACTTCCCCAGCTTTAAGGAAACTGCGAGTAGCTGATGATGGAGCATTTGTAGGCAGCAAACAGCCATGTTCTTTTGTTTTGTTCACTACTTCAGTGATTGGGGTTATTTTTATAGCCAAACACTACATTTGGGCATCTTTAGGGTTGTTTACAACAATTTGGAAGCAATCTATCTATGAGGTGTAAGCCTTGGTAAGTCATGTGGTGTGCAAGATGCGTCACAATGTCGGATTCTCACACATACTTTGTACTCGGAACATGATATTAGAATTCCGGAGAGAGTAAGATGGCAACGCCAAGAGACATTTTATTTTAAAAGAAAAATAATCTATACACATTTATACAAGTATAAATATGAACCAATTAACACTGGAACATGTCTGATGATATCGGTCAGTATAAAGGAGGGTTTTTTTTTTTTGTGCCTTCTAGTAGCTTTTTATGAACTTTTACATGCTCTTGCAACAACCTCTGGGTGGAATTCCCCATCATCACTGACTCGTCCAGCAGCCCCGTGATCAGCAAGGCTGAAGTACTGAAAACCTTCAGAGCCCCTCTTCTGCTTCCTGTATCCCCATAACTGTGTCAGTCACACACAGCTCCAACATAGTGATATGTAAGAATGGTTGGAATGATTATCAGTTTTTCCTTGCTGTAAAACTCGAGCACAAAAAGTGCAGATGTAAAATGCAGACGTGTCAATTCACGATTTGTTTTGATTAATGATAATGGGTTCACAATTTAATTTTCTCATAATATTTTTGAAAAAAAAATTAAATGAATGCATTTTTTTGGTAATAAAACTTTAATGTTTATTTTCCTATTCTTTATTAACGTAATATTCCTTTTGTTAAATTAAAAAAAAATCTTTTCATTTTCTTAATTACCAACAATATTTACACATTTGTAATGTTGGAATAAAATATAAAGGCCTATTTAACTAAAATATTCCTATTATTAAAAATGAAAAAAGTTAAATAAGCCTTTTCTTAATATACTTTTTTTTTTTTTAAACATTTTTAATACAGCCAATTTTTCCTCTCTTTTCTTTAGCTTTTGGCAGTCTTTAAAAAGATGGCATCTATCTTATCATATACATTCTTTCTAAAAGGGTTTGAGGGAGCACAAGAACATCTCCAGCCTGTAGAAGTTGGAAAGTATGAGATGTGATGACGTAAAAACTTGAAACAATGAAGTGTAAAAAGTTGTTTTTTTACACCCGAGATGTATTTGGAACAATATTACTCTGAAACCTTTGACAAAACCCATGGGGGTGGGGTCACATCTCCTCATCATAATGACTTCAGAGTACTCCTACCCGACACGCCTCCCCATCAACCAATCAGCATTCGTCTGAAGGATGGTTGATGCACAACACCATATTAGTTGCAATCAGAAATATTCAACTCCCCAAAGATTTTAAGGATTTATCATTTAAGGTTTTTTCAAAGAGCAAGATTCTGCTTTGGATAACTTCTTATGAGTTGAGTGATACATAAAATCAACACAGAAAAGGCATGATGTAGTATTTGTGTGTAACAGTATATTTTGTTAAGATAGCCATGTCACAATTATTCAGCCCCTATATAATACTGTTGTTTTTAAAGCTTTCTGACAGTTTTTATGGCCTAAAGTGGAATTGAAGCATAATTAAGCCTTTGGGAACTCTATAATGATCCTTCATTTGCTTCTGCTGTGATGCATATATAAACCCCACCCATGAAAGTATTCAAGGTCAGTTGCAATCATAGGAAAGACAAAGGAGCTTCCACAAAAGCTGAGAGAGGAGATTATTTCATCACACCTAAAGGGCCTTGGATATAAGATTTCCAAAAAATTTGACATTTCCAAGAGGCACCATTGGGAGCATTATAAGGAAGTTTAAAACTTGTGGAACAGCTGCAAACCTGCCTGGCCGTGGAAGAAAAGCCCAAAATTTCACCAAGGACCCTTAGCCACTTAGTCAGGACAACTAAAAAAAAAAAAAACATGAGTGCAAGACACCTACAGGATGACATGATGAAGGCTGGTACAAGTGCTTCAGTGGCAACTAGGGCTGTGCCGATAGACGATGCCATCGTCCATCGACAATGGTGGTCATCCATCACGATGGAGAGCCACCATCGTGATACCACGCCCCCTCCTGTCATAATCATGCATATACGGTATCATCTGGGCCTATTTAACCTAAAAAGTTAGTTTTTTTGTTAGTTTAGTTAGTTAGTTTTGTTTAATATATAAATATATAACATATAATTATAAATACATAATTATATAAATCATTATAAAGTGATATCCTATTACCGCTGGTTCACGTAGGCTATGGTGCAGGGACGTGCTAGTGAACATAACATGTGGCTACACAAATACAGTATGCTACTAATAATAAATTTTGACTTCATTTTTTAGCCTACACTATACTTTTAATGTAAAATTTGTCATGTTGTTCAAACAAATAGCCACTATTAACGACTTCAGTCGGGAAATATTGCACCCCAAACGGCAGTGAAGCGCAGACTTCGGCAGAAGTCAAATAACTTTAATCTGGTAAATAGGCCTACTTTCAGACACAAAATGGTCCACTCTAAGCCATAATGTCAAACCAAATGGAAGAATGAAGGTGATTCTGACAAATGTGAAGACAGTAAAAAAAAAACCACTACAATATTAAATCATGATTTTTAAAAGCTGGCGCAATAATTCAAACACTAATAAATTGGAAAAATTAGCGCGTTCAAGTGCGCACTAAAGGCCGAAACGCATCTTCAATTGATATGGTGTAAATAAACCATGAGTAATAGCTTAAGTGTAGTTTATTCTCATAATTTGAATACTAATCTTTCATTGTTAGAGCAGATTAATATCTTACCGTGATCAGCGAGTGCTCGGGGAGGTTCATTTCCACCTGCGCTTTGCGCAGCTCATTTCTCCGAAGCCAGCTGTGCGCAAACGCAGTGTTGACTGCTCAGCAAACTCCAAATGCTCGGTCTGTACTGGCCCTCTGTTGCGCAAGCGAGTTGGTTATGGCCAGGTTCAAATTGTGCCCAAAACAACTTAACCACGGCCATTTCAATTGCCTGATGGCTGTGACAATATTCGCCTCGTTGTTATGCAGGCGATCTTTTTCTCCTCTATTTTCCATTCGGCAAGTGTCTCGCGCAATGCGTCTTCTAAATTGTCCGCTGAATGTGTCTCTGGCATGAAACTCGTCTGCAGGCATTTGGACTGCATTGCCCACTCTCGGTCCACATAATGTACGGTAGCTGACATATAGGGCATCATGTTGCAGCTGGACCACATATCCGTTGTCAAGGCCAAATATTCCACATCACCTCGCGCTTTTTTTTCTTTACGTGCCAAAGCCTCGGATGAGTATCTAATACTTTTAATAATAATAATATATTTAATAATGTGGTATTAACCCCCCCCGCCCACGATATGATCGTCCATCACGATGTTTGCACTGTAAACATCGTCGATGCCAATTAAGGGGACATCGCACAGCCCTAGTGGCAACTATAAGACTTGCACTGAATAAACAAGGATTTCATGGCTGGACTCCAAGAAGCAACACACTCCACTCTTGACCACAAGGAACATCAAAAGTCGACTAGAATATGCCAGGAGGAATTTGGATAAGACTGCAGAGTTTTGGGGGAAGAGTTCTATGGACTGATGAAACCAAACTGGAACTGTTTGGACATATGGAACAGCGGTATGTCTGGTGTGCGAAAGGCCAAGCTTATGACCAGAAGAATATCATCCTCACAGTCAAGCATGGAGGTGGGTCATTGATGATGTGGAGCTGTTTTTCTGTGGCAGGAACTGGCAGTCTTGATTGTGTACCTGGCATCATGGATTCCCAGAAATACCAGGCCATTTTAAAGAGGAACGTGATTCCTTCTGTTGACAAATTAAACCTTGGTGATCAATGGACTTTCCAGCAAGACATTGATCCCAAGCACACCTCCAAGTCAACCAAAGCTTGGTTGAGAAAAAGATGCTGGAGTAGCCTTCTCAGTCACCAGATTTAAATCCAATTGAAAATCTTGGGTTGGATTTAAAGAAGGCAGTTGTAGCACGGAAGCCATCAAACATCACTGAGCTAGAGGCTTTTGCACGTGAAGAATGGGCAAAGATACCAATCGAGAGGTGTAAGAAGCTTGTCAGCACTTACCGAAAACGTTTGTTAGAAGTTATAAAAGCTAAAGGATGCTCCACAAAGTACTGAAGCTGGGGGTTGAATAACAGTGCACATGCACGTGTTAAAAGATTTACATTTTCATTTGAACTTAAAGTTAAGTCAGCTTCTATTGTCAAAATAACTCCTATGCATCAATAAATGTTTTTTGTTTAATGAGGTTTTTGTCATTTATTGTCGTTATCTTTCATCTACATCACTATAATGTCTTTTGGGGTGAGGGGTTGAATATTTCTGATTGCAACTAATAAATATATAAAATATATGTGTATGGGGCAGCACGGTGGTGTAGTGGTTAGTGCTGTCTCCTCACAGCAAGAAGGTCCGGGTTCGAGCCCCGTGACCGACGAGGGCCTTTCTGTGCGGAGTTTGTATGTTCTCTCCGTGTCCGCGTGGGTTTCCTCCGGGTGCTCCGGTTTCCCCCACAGTCCAAAGACATGCAGGTTAGGTTAACTGGTGGCTCTAAATTGACCGTAGGTGTGAATGTGAGTGTGAATGACCTGGCGACTTGTCCAGGGTGTACCCCACCTTTCGCCCGTAGTCAGCTGGGATAGGCTCCAGCTTGCCTGCGACCCTGTAGAACAGGATAAAGCGGCTAGACATGATGAGATGATGTACATGTGTGTACATGCTATGCATACTGACAAACCCCTTCTCGGTGTTGTGATGTAAATATGTGTCTGTGCAGATATATACTGTAAACTGGGCCCAAATCGAGCACTACACTGTGTATTGTGTGAAATGGTTTGAAATGTGTATCCTTCAATTACCATAGTGCTGCATTTGAGGGCAGCCGGACATGCGGTTCTAGTCCGGCCATGCCATCTCCTGTTTCCACACTTCCTCAGTCACCTCTCCCCTCCTCACCCAGCACGGCTTCATCATTCCAAACCAAGATAGACACGGAGTCCTGTTTGTTTGTGCACATTTTATAAAATCTCTCCCTTTTTCTTGTCCTGTCTCTTTTCCTTGATTGAAATGGAGGCGATTTCTTCATATTTTATTTATGCTCTTTGGTCTGTTAACTTTCTCCCCAACTCTCTCTCTCTCTCTCTCTCTCTCTGTCTCTCTCCCTCCACTCTGACCCAATTTAAAGGGAAAAAAAAATGCAGTTTGGGCTTGGCTTGCACAGCAGCCCCAAACCAGTTTGTGCTGGTTATGTAGCCATACACTTGAGTGCTGGGAGGAGTTGGAACTTCAACTACAACCCTTAAAGAAGCTGTGTGTGTGTGTGTGTGTGTGTGTGTGTGTGTGTGTGTGTGTGTTGCTCAATGTGTAGCCAGAATTTGCCCTAACGATTGGGGGACATTTGGCCATTACAAAAAGTGATCCAAAATATTGTGTGTGTATAAATTAAAATAAATAAATAATCAGTGTTGCCACTGTGCATTAAGTTGTTTTGTGTGCACCACCGTTTGTTTCCTTTCCTCCATATCACATTTTTCATTTGAGTAGCGGCTCAGGCTGCAAGGCAGAGAAGAGAAGTTTCAGAGATCAGTGCAGGGGTGGAGAGAGGAAAGCAGAGGGGGGATTTCTGATTATGTAACACACAGCTCTGTGCTCTTTTATTAGATTAGTGCAGATCTGGATGAATTGTCTCTGTGGAAAGCTGGAAGGCTTCATGTGTGTTTGTCTAAGAATGCATCACTGCAGTTCAATTTATTTCAGTTCAATTTTGGTAATTTCAAGTATATTTACGATCAAAATAATATCATACATTATAGCTGTTATTCTGGTGGTGTTTTTTTTTAATATGTCCAACATGCTCATCCGTTCACTCACCCACTCAGTTACTCACTCATTCGCTCAGCCGCCCACTCACATATAAACATTTAGCAGGCTAAATGCTTTACACCAGCGGCATTATCGGCACTCTAATAGAGAGGGTTGCGTAGGAATAGCAGTAATATCATGGATATCCACTGAATGAGGTAAAAAAAAAAATGGTAATAAAATGAATGCTGGCAATTATGGTGGTAAAAGAATGTTGTAGTCAGTAAGATCCATTTGCGTGTTGCGCAAAAAGTTATTGGCAAAAGGCTTGACTAAACAAATATGTTTTCAGCCTAGACTTAAACACGGAGTCTGAGTCCCGAACACTTTTTAGAAGGCTGTTCCATAATTATGGGGCTCTGTAAGAGAAGGCTCTGCCTCCTAATGTAGTTTTCACTATTTGAGCTACCAACAAATATCCTGCACCTTTTGATCTGAAGTAGACATGATTGGTCATAAAAGACCAGAAGTTCACTCGGATAACGTGGCACGAGATTATTCAGTGCTTTATAGGTCAATAGTAGTATTTTATAATCAATACGAAACTTGATTGGGAGCCAGTTCCATGTGGATAAGACAGGGGTGATTGTGGTCATATCTTTTAGTTCTAGTAAGGACTCTCACTGCTGCATTCTGGACTAACTGGACATTGTTTATGTACCTACTAAAGCATCCAGAAATTGAGGCATTACAGTAATCCAACCTAGAGGTAACAAAAGCGTTTTTTCTGCATTGCATAGTGACCTTTTATATATCTTAGCAATATTTCTGAAATGAAAGAAGGCTGTCCTCGTAATATTATCTACATGAGTTTCAAATGAAAGACTGAAGTCAGTGATCACCCCAAGGTCTTTTACTGCTGCACGTGATGAAACAGAAAGGCCATCCAGAGTTACTGATGCCCCTTTTCCACCAAAGCAGTTCCAGGGCTGGTTTGGGGCCAGTGCTTAGTTTGGAACCGGGTTTTCTGTTTCCACTGACAAAGAACCAGCTCTGGGGCCAGAAAAACTGGTTCCAGGGTAGCACCAGCTCTCTGCTGGGCCAGAGGAAAGAACCGCTTACGTCAGCGGGGGGGCGGAGTTGTTAAGACCAACAACAATAACAAGACCGCGAAAGATCGCCATTTTTAAGCGACGAGAAGCAGCAGCTGTACAAACGCGAAGTCATCCATTATTATTATTATTGTTGTTGCTGCTGCTGCTGCTTCTTCCGTGTTGTTTTTGCCTCGATATTCGCGCCAAGGTTTATGTAAACGTAACGACGTAACTGACGTATACAGCGACGTAACTGACGTATATAGCGACGTAATGACGTGGCTCCGCTTAGCACCGCGAGCTATGGAAAAGCAAACTGGTTCTCAGCTGGCTCGCGAGTTGAACGAGTTGTGAACCAGCACCAACACTGGCCCCGAACCAGCCGTGGAACTGATTTGGTGGAAAAGGGGTATGTGTAATCAGAAGACTTACTTCTAGCTGCATGTAGTCCTAGTACAAGTACTTCTGTCTTCTCCTTTACACATTCTTCAGTTTTAAGTGGCATGGGTTATTTAATTCAGACAGGGCCAGTACTTCTCAGCCATTCTGTTCTTAACACAAAGTGTTGGATTGCACGTCTTGGATACATCAAGGAAACCGAGATGGAACCACCTTTACAGCTGTGTTCACATATATACCGGTACGATAGTGGTATAACTGTATTGATACAAAGTATCCCGGTACAGTTTAGTGCATCTGTCCACACTAGCGAGAAATGTTTGCGGTTTTCTTTCACGGTAGTTGAAATGCGCGTGCGCGAAATGTTTCCGTGGTTACCGAGTAACTTCCTTCCGAGAATATGGCGGATGAAACAACGTGTGTGCGCTTTTTGTTGTCAGTGTACAGTCTGTATTTCTGGTGGTCATTTATTCAGTCGAATCGTATAAAACGCGCGAGGCAGTTGAGAAAGAAACAAAGAAAACGAATCTCCGTTCTTCACTATTTTATTCAGCAAAGACATCGATTGAGATGTGTGACTTTGCGCATGCGCATTATATTTGTATCGATACAGAGCCGCTTCATCTGTCCACACTACACAAAGCGCTACAGTACCGATACTGTACCGGTACGAAACCCATACATTTGTGGGTTTCGTACCGATACAGTTATACCGCTACAGTACCGGTATAGTTGCTAGTGTGGACAGGTGTTGCGGTACGAAAGTAGTTTCGTATCGGTACAAAATCCCTAGTGTGGACAGGGTATACGTCTCCGTGTTTTGGCAGACTGTAAATGATGAAATACATTAGTCTGTGTTACTTCAAGCAGGGATGCAGAACATCTCACAGCTTATAGCCTGGATTCTAACACTGGCTCGTATGAGATGGACACAAATGTTCTGTAGTATAAAGAAGGTTACATTTTCATACAGGTCTCGGGTAGCCCTTCTGACTTGAAGGGTTAACCTTGCCATCGTTATAGTATGGCAGATGCGCCACATAAATGGATTTTTAAAAACTTGTGTAATCGTCAGTATGATGGTTTTTCTCTGACAAAATGTTTTTTACCATGTATGGAAGGAGTCTCCAGTGGTAGCATTTTGTAACAGTAAAGAGGTAAAGCTATAACTTTAATGTATTTAAATGTAGGATCTTCAGGATGGAGGACTTTACCATTTCAATAGATAACAGTAATTAACTTTGGTTTTTTTTTGGATTTTCCACAATATTTAAACATAATTTGTAAACAGGCAAAAAGTATGCCGTGTACATTGATAGGACACTGTGGGCGGTACGGTGGTGTAGTGGTTAGCACTGTCGTCTCACAGCAAGAAGGTTCTGGGTTCGAGCCCAGTGGCCGACGGGCCTTTCTGTGTGGAGTTTGCATGTTCTCCCTGTGTCTGCGTGGGTTTCCTCCAGGTGCTCCTGTTTCCCCCACAGTCCAAAGACATGTGGTTAGGGTAACATGGGGCAGCCATGGCCTGAGTTTGGGCTGAAGTGCCCTTGATCAAGGCCCCCAACTGCTCCCCAGGTGCTGTAGCATAGCTGCCCACTGCTCTGGGTATGTGTGTGTGCTCACTGCTTGCTTGTGTGTGTTCACTGCTTCAGATGGGTTAAAAGCAGAGGTTAAATTTCACTGTGCACTCAAGTCTGTGCTTGAGTGTACGTGTGACAAAGGCTTCTTGGCATGGCTTCTTTAATTAGTAAAAATGTTGCCAAATTCATAACACTACATGCCAAGCCATGTCGGCCACTTGGTCATTGATGTATCTAATTTTTTCTGTAATAGCCTGCCTCTGTTTTATTCTTTACATAGCATAGCACATTTAAGTATTAAGAATGAATGAATGAATTTTATTGTGCCATGTGAAAGTAAATTAATGTAAAAAAAATTATAAAGCAGTTACTGATATGTGACAATTTGATAATATGGTTTTGATACCTTGCCACTTCAGTATTTTAATGACAGACTTGATCCTCTCTCTGTCTGTGTGTCTCTGTCTCTCTGTCTGTGTCATCCATAGGAAACCCTCAGGCCATGCTGATAAGGAGGTGATGGCAGCTACAGTCTTGACCACTCTGTCCACAAGCTCTCTTGTGCTCAACCCTTCTTCTGGTGCCTCAGGTAGGTACTAAGTCTGCTTAACACTCCTAATTTCATCACTAAAATTAAAAAAAAAAAAAAGCCTGTCCAGCAATTTTTTGTTCCCATTGAACACCGATGCAACAGAATACTTTTTGCAGTAATCACCATTCAGATGTTTGTTATTTGGGCCCCAGGATCAGGGGCTATGTCATACCATAGTCAAATTCAGCTAAATTGTATTTATCTTATGCAGTAAAATGTTTGAACACATTGGGCTTAAATGGGATAACAAGAATAGATGAACAACATTTACATTATTTAATAAAGTAAAATATGAGTGGATCCATTTTCAAGTAGAAGTTCTCCAGACACAGAGCGAATCTCTTATAAGAGAGGGTTACACATAGGGTAAGTGAGTGCGCAATGAGATTTCCATCCTCTCAGCTCTGCTCATGAGTTTAAAAAGTTGCTGATGCTGCCCCAACCCATCCATCCATTATCTACACCGCTTATCTGCCATGGTCACAAGGGAAGCTGGAGCCAATCCCAGCTGACTTTGGGCGACAGGCAGGGTACAACCTTGGCAGGTCACCAGTCTTTCACAGGGCTAAGACAGAGATGAACAGACATTCACACCTTTGGGCCATTTAGAGTAGCCAGCTGACCAAATCCACGTGACCGTGGAAGGAAACCCACATAGGCACGGGAAGACCATGCAAACTCCACACAGAAAAGCCCCTGTCAGCCGTGAGGTTCAAACCCAGAACCTTCTTATTGTGAGGTGACCGTGCTAATCACTGTGCCACCCACACCAGTCCATGATTGACTGATATTTTATGTTGAACAGACACTATAGTATCTCAATTGGTAAATGTACCACATCTGTTTTATATTTTATTTAGTCACACAGGTGAAAATTTACCATAGCTAGGTGAAACTTAGCCTTGCGTTGTCATATTAGCATGGTGTAGCACTTCCAGAAAAAGAGTGTATGTGCATCTCAAAAAATTAGAATATTGTGAAAAAGTTCAATATTTTCCATCAGTTATTTAAGAAAGTGAAAATGTTATATATTATAGACTCATTACACATAAACTGTTTCAAGCATTTTTCTATTTTAATTTTAATCAGTATGGCATACAGTACAAAAACATAAAAAAAACCCCATCTCAAAATATTAGAATATTTCATTTCGAGTTTGAGTAAAACAGTATGAACACAGTGTATCTCTCGGTCTAGTTCAGTACACACAACCACAATCATGGGGAAGACTGCTGACTTGACTGTTGTCCAGAAGATGATCACTGATGCCCTCCACAAGGGGGGTAAGCCACAAAAGGTCATTGCTGAAAAGGGTGGCTGGAAAAGGTGCACAAGCAACAGGGATGGCCGCAGTCTTGAGAGGATTGTCAAGAAAAGTTGATTCAAGAACTTGGGAGAGCTTCACAAGGAGTGGACTGAGGCTGGTGTCAGTGTATCAAGACCCATCACGAACAGACATCTTCAAGAAAGGGGATACAACTTTTGCATTCCTAATATCAAGCTACTCCTGAGCCAGAGACAATGTCAGAAGTGTCTTATCTGGGCTAAGGAGAGAAAGAACTGGACTGTTGCTCAGTGGTCCAAATTCCTCTTTTCAGATGAAAGTACATTTTGCATTTAATTTGGAAATCACGGTTCTAGAGTCTGGAGGAAGAGTGGAGAGGCACAGAATCCAAGGTGTTTGAAGCCCAGTGTGAAGTTTCCACAGTCTGTGATGATTTGGGGTGCCATGTCATCTGCTGGTGTTGGTCCACTGTATTTTATCAAGTCCAAAGTCAACACAGCCATCTACCAGGAGATTTTAGAGCACTTCATGCTTCCATCTGCTGACAAGCTTTTTGGAGATGCTGACTTCCTTTTCCAGCAGGACTTGGCACCTACCCACAGTGCCAAAACTACTACCAAATGGTTTGCGGACCATGATATTACTGTGTTTGATTGACCAGCCAACTTGCCTGACCTGAACCCCATAGAGAATCTATGGGGTATTGTCAAGAGGAAGATGAGAAACACCCGACCCAAAAATACAGATGCGCTGAAGGCCACTATCAAAGCAACCTGGGCTTCAATAACACCTCAGCAGTGCCACAGACTGATCACCTCCATGCCACACCGCATTGATACAGTAATTCATGGTAAACGAGCCCCAACCAAGTATTGAGTGTATAAATGAATATACTTTTCAGAAGTTGGACATTTCTGTATTGTAAATCCTTTTTTTGATTGATCTTAGGGAATATTCTAATCATTTGAGATGCTGGATTTCTGATTTTCATGAGCTATAAGCCATAATCATCAAAATTAAAACAAAAAAGGCTTTAAATATTTCACTTTACATGTAATGAATATAGAATATATGAAAGTTTACCTTTTTGAATTAAATTATGAAAAAAGGAACTTTTTCATGGTATTCTAATTTTTTGAGATGCACTAGTATGTGTATATATACACACGTGTGTGTGTGTGTGTGTGTGTGTGTGTGTGTGTGTGTGTGTGTGTGTGTGTGTGTGTTTGCAAAGCAGTATATGTATACACCTCACTGAAAGGTATACATTTTTGATGTGCTTTTTAGGGGTACTAGTTACAACCCCAAATCAGAAAAAGTTGGGACACTATAGAAAATGCAAATTTAAAAAAAGAATTCTGTGATTTCTAAAATTACTTTCACTTGCATTTTATTGCAGGCAGTATGAACTCAAGATATTTCATGTTTTGTCTGCTTAAATTCATTTAATTTGTTAAAATACATCCATTTCTTCATTTGAGGCCTGCGACCCATTCAAAAAAAAAAAGTTGGGATGGGGAAATTTAGTGCTAGTAATGAGGTAAAGCAATTAAATAATGATGTGATTTGAAACAAGTGATGTCAACAGGTGATTGTAATCATGATTTGGTACAGAATCCGTCTCCAGGAAAGGCCTAGTCTTTGAGGAGCAAAGATGGGCTGAGGATCTCCTGTTGGTCAACAGATGTCAGAAAAATGTTCCTCAATAAAAAAAAAAAAAGATAAGAATTGATTTGGATATTTCACCCTCTGTGTTGCATAATATTAAATAATTCAAGGAACCTGGAGGAATTTCATTGTGTAAAGGGAACGGGCACAAGCCTAAGCCAAACACCTGTGATTTCTGATCCCTTAGACGGCACCGCATCAAGAACCATCATTCATCTATAACTGATATAATCGCATCGGCTTTTTTTTTTAATGTGTTGCAAGAATCAAAATTGAAATAAGTGATTTATTTTGAAACAAAAAAAACAAATTCATGAGGTGAAATGTCAAACAACATGCTGTTGTATTGTTTTGAGTGCAACACAGGTCACTGATTTGATTATTTACAAATCATTGTTTTCAGTTTTAATTTGAATATACCCTCCCAACTTTTTCTGATTTTTGATTGTGATTTTCTACTTACCAATACAATGTCTTGATATTGCAGTAGTTTGGTTTGTTGTCATTACAAAATAAATGTAATACATTTTTAAAAAATTGTGTTAATATCGTCTCTTGAAGCCTGTATTGGGATATGTTTTGTGTGGTGGCTTTAGTGTACCATCTCATGCCTAATTGCCAGGCTGTACATCTTTGTGTCCTGAGACTGTTAGATATTGAACCCAAAGCTCTCTGGGTCTTGCTGGCAGGTGGCGTATCGGAGACGTCGTGCAGGGGATGGAAGGAGAGTCTGTCAGCCAGCTACAGCAGCTCCACAAGTGGCAACTGGAGCTGGGACGCCAGCGACCAGTCAGTGCCCTCGACACCATCCCCACCTCTCTCTAATGATGTCAACAAGAGCTTCCTGACTTACTCACAGGGGGAGGACAACATTGAGGAGGCAGAGAGCACCCACTTCCTGTTCGAGGACCCTATTCCCAGGAAACGGAAGGTAGAAGTACCAAGTAGTCCTAATTAAGTGGTGGTGGGGGGGAACAAGGCGCATTTTTCCACATCCAAGGTGCCAACCTTTAAACTATTTCATGGCTAAAGATATATGTTGCCGCGAAGTAGAGTTCTTCCGTGTAGATTTGTATACAATTTTGTATACTGTGTGGATGTATATTATATTCTGATGATAAATATATTGAAATATTTTAAACGGTAACGAACATTTTGTTTAGTTGGTCAACATCATTTAGAATGATATTCTTTAAAAACTGTGACAGTTATAAAATTCTATATCGTGATAATTTATCAAGATCGATCAAAATAGAAAAAAATTATCATGAAAAGATTTTTGGCCATATCACGCAGCTCTACAGCAACATCAACCAAACACAGGAGTCTGTCTAAACAGGCTGTATATACAGTGTGGTATAAATAGACTGCACAATATACAGAAAAGTATGCAAGTATAATGACGGTCAGTATGTGCAAATAGACTGGAGTGCAAGAGTCCATAATAAGTAGTGATGATTGTATACAGGTAGGCATATATTAGGAGATGTATGAAACATAAGGGGCACAGGGAGCACCAGCAGACAAAAACTGTTGGATACACTGGTGCTTGAAAGTTTGTGAACCCTTTAGAATTTTCTATATTTCTGCATAAATATGACCTAAAACATCATCAGATTTTCACACAAGTCCTAAAAGTAGATAAAGAGAACCCAGTTAAACAAATGAGACAAAAATATGATTTCATAAATATTATGCATATTGCATAAATATGGCCTAAAACCATCAGAGGTCGCACAGTGGTGTAGTGGTTAGCACTGTTGTCTCAACAAGGTTCTGGATTCGAGCCCAGTGGCTGACAGGAGCCTTTCTGTGTGGAGTTTGCATGTTCTCACTGTGTCTGCATGGGTTTCCTCCGGGTGCTCCGGTTTCCCCCACAGTCCAAAGACATGCGGGTTAGGTTAATTGGTGGCTCTAAATTGACCGTAGGTGTGAAATGGTTTTGTCTCTGTGTCAGCCCTGCTATTATCTGGCGACTTGTCCAGGTTGTACCCGGTCTCTTGCCCATAGTCAACTGGGATAGGCTTCAGCTTGCCTGCGACCCTGGACAGGATAAGCGGTTACGGATAATGGGTAGATGGATGGACGACGACATAGTTTAAAACAAGTCCTAAAAGTAGATAATTAAACAAATTAAAGAAGTGAGACAATCCCCCCCCCATCCTGACACCCTATTGGCCAATTGGCCTGTCAGTTGCTAGCCTCTTTTCAGGCTGTCTGCATCTATCGAGAGCACACACAGTTAATCTACTGCCGGTTTGCTAGGCCTGTCGCTGCTTTACACCTACAATCAATTTAGAGCCACCAATTAGCCTAACACGGGAAGAACATGCAAACTCCACACAGAAAGGCCCTCGTCAGCTGCTGGGCTCGAACCCAGAACCTTCTTGCTGTGAGGCGACAGCGCTAACCACTACACCACCGTACCGCCTAACAAAAGTATTATACTTGGTCATGTATTTATAGAGGAAAATAATCCAGTACTGCATATCAGTAAGTGGCAAAAGTATGTGAAGCTTTGCTTTCAGTATCTGTTGTGATCCCCTTTGCAATAACTGCAGCTAAAATTTTCCAGTAACTGTTGATTAGTCCTGCACTGTGGTTTAGAGGAATTTTAGTCCATTCCTCTCTACAGAACAGCTTTTAACACTTGGTGTGTTTCCTCAGACGAACTGCTCACACACAATTTCTATTGCATTCAGGCCAGGACTTTGACTCGGCCATTCCAAAACTTTTCTTTTTATTCTTCAACCATTCAATCATTTCCTTAATAAGTAAATGACCAAGTGTAATATTTTTGTCTCATTTGTTTAATAGCGTTCCATTTATCTCCTTTTAGGACTTGTGCAAATCTGATAATTATTTTAGGTCATATTTATGAAAAAATAAAGAAAATTCTAAAGGATTCATAAACTTTCAAGCACCGTTGGGTGTGTGTATATATGCTCACAGGTGCCCGTGATTGGTTACTGTCACTCTGATTTGAGAGGGGAGAGTGTAATGACATCTCCTGAAAACCATTCTGTTGTGCCACTCTGGAGTATACGGTGTCCGGTAGGAGAACCCATCTAAAAGTTTGGATGACTGGAGACTGCTGCAGGATTTGTTCATGATGTCTTGGGCTTCCTTTACTTACTGGCAACAAAGCAAACTTTACGGACACCAGACACGTCTTTTGCTGAACTATGGCTTTACTCAAGGGGGAAAAAAATGCCTCCCTTCATCAAAAGTGTGCTGTGGATAATCATATTTTATTATAAATTTGTTTTATAGATTGGTGTAATATTGTCAGCAATCAGTGTTTTCATCTTTACTTAAGTATACACATGTATGTTTCCTGTGTATAGACGAGGGGCTCTGTAAAATGAAAAGTTCGACTCCCTAATTCTGCGACAAAACTCTGAGACTCTGAAGTTTTGCTTAATCAGTAATGTACAGAAGTGTCTAGAAAGGGTTAATTGATCAGTGTAGAGAAACCAGTTTCTGCCGCTCTGTTTTTTTTTTTTTTTTCTCTCTCGTTCTGCTCTTGAAAGATAAAAGATGCACACCCACACACTTTCCCTAATGCTGGCAGTGCAGGCCAGGACTTGTCTCTGTGCTCTGTGAGAAAGCAGGGAAATTGACTCATTCTGTCTTTCCTCTTTCTGGTCAGCTGAAAAAATAGTAAGTTGATTATAAACAAGATGAGGAGATAGAGAAGGTGCCTTACATGCACATAAAACAGATGTGTTCTTGGGGGTTTTAGTTTTAATCTAATATTTTTAAGGTTTGTTGTGTTGAGACAAGAGTAGCTATAAAGCAGGAGCGCCAAACATGTGGTCTGAAAGGAAACGTGTGTTGCAAACAGGGTTAATCAAACCCCCAGAGTGATTAACAATGACTCACTCTGTCTTTCTTTACCCCCTTTTCTTTCCAGGGTATTTAATTCTTTAAAAACCAGAAAAGAATATTTAACCAAAATTCTTGACTTGTAATAAGGACCGGTCTAGAAAGTAGTGCTAATATTCTGTTCATTCATTCAATTTGTTTAAATGTTTGAATTTTTAGATTGATTGCATTTTATGTTAAAGCGAGACGGCCTTTCGATTTCATAAAATCAGTGAAATTTAGTTCCCTCTGGAATTTGGTCCTTTTGATATGTTTAGTTCTATAATATCTCACAAAATATCAGGCCATTCTGTGGCTGGGAAGTTATTTAATCTGAGGAGATTCCTGAGCAAATAATGTGCATGAAATCGCTCGCTTCGCGCGGTCAAGCAGACAGAGGAAGTCTGTGTGTGCACATGCGCAGGTTTACCTTGACCGGGCACTGACGGTTCCATCATTCTGTCGCTAAACGAACAGCTGATCACACCGAGGTGCTCGCTGACCGCCAATGTTATTAGTTTGGTCCTGCGTTTCCTTTCCTTCGCAACATAACGTCTTTTCTTCTCGCTTTCTGTTGCTGTAGTCGGTCTTTCACATTTCATTCGCACACTCGCGTCCTCCATTTTTCTTTCCTGTTTCAAATTTGTATCCCCCAATGCCTTGTGTGAATGGGGAAAGTCACCACGTCATGCATGACATAGTATCTTGAATTGGGTCATGGTGAAGCAGGAAAAAATAGTGGATAATTTTGGGCTATGTGGCCCTAAATTCATTCATTGTTCTATTTAAAAAAAAACAACGAATAAAATTGGAAGTCTGTGATTTCGAATCCAGTAGCTTTCGGTCCACTAAACAAAAATAATTGGGTGTCCAGGAAACTTCTTTTTATGACCTACACTTAACATCTGAAAGGCAGTATAGCTTTAATGTTAAATGCCATAAATTTAATTTATATTAAATATATTGCATTCATTTATTTTTATGTTTAAAAAGGAATATGTAAAGGATTCTAGTATAAAAATTGACGAAGTCATGGTTAGGAAAAAAAGAATGAAAATGGGTCTACAATATGATTTTTAGTTTTTGATAAATGAAGGTTCTTTAAGTCTTAGAAACTCCAAGTACAGAGAAACAGGAAGTTGCATCTTGGACATCTGAGATCTACACCTATAGGCGGGGGATCACACATGCATAAATATCCATATGAAGAAAAAAAAATGATCAGAAGTAGAACATTAGGATAAATTTGATGGGTTCAGCAAGTGAGAGGAATTGTCATGTTGCAATACAGTTCAACACACAGAGAGAGAGAGAGAGAGAGAGAGAGAGAGCAGATTATTAGTTTGGCTCTGATTATTCAGTTTTATGCACTAAACTTTTCTGTTTCTCTCTTGGTTGTGGTCCAGAACTCCATGAAGGTGATGTTCAAATGTTTGTGGAAGAACTGTGAAAAGGTCCTTAGTACTTCCTCAGGGATCCAGCGGCACATCCGCACCATACATCTGGGGTAAGTATCTAATTGGTGAGGTAATAACATACAAATGGAAGAACGGAGTGGGAAAAGGGGAGGGGTTCCTGGTCTACTTCTCAAACACAAATCATTTACTGATTGACACATTTCCTAGTGAAGGCAGCGTGCTTTTGATTGGCCTTCATGATGACTCCAGTTTAAAGTCTTTGGTTGCATATGTGGTTGCGCTATATTCCAATAAATATTAATTGCGCTTTATCATTTTCAATCTACAGAAAGCAGCCTTTTCTTTCACATTGTACAGTATAATCATATGTACATTGAGGAGCCAAAACATTATGACCACTCGGAGATGAAAGAAATAATTATTGAATAGCTCCTAACAGTGGTGCATATCAAGGTCTGGGATATATTGGTCTATAGGCGAAATCTGTTCATGTATTGATGTGTTGGAAGCAGGAGAAATGGGAAGGCATCAAGAACTGCACAACTCGATAAGGACTAAATCATTATGGTCAGATAGCTGGGTCGGAGAATCTCTGAAAAAGCAAGGCTTGTGGGATGCTCCTGGTCAGCAGTGGTGAGTACCTACCAAAAGTGGTCCAAAGAGGGACAAACCATGAATGGGTGATGAGGTGTTGGGAGCCCAAGTCTCTTAGATTTGTGAGGGGAATAAGGGCTGTCCCATCTGGTCAGAACTGACAGAAGATCTACTTTGGCACAAGTCACAGATAATTTTAATGATGGTTACAGGAAGGATGCGTCAGTGTACACTGTTGCTTATGGCGGCTGTGTAGCCACAGACTGGTCAGAGTGCCAATGCCTATCTACTGTCAAAAATACCTGATCTTGGCATGCCAGAATTGGACCTTCAAACAATGGAAGAAGATTGCCTGGTCTGATGAGTCCCTTTTTTTCCCCCTCTCTCTTCTTCTTTCTCTCCTCCTTCCACATGGATGACCAGGCATGTGGGTACCATTTATTGTGGAAGTGATTGCACCAGCATGTACTGTGGGAAGAAGAAGAGGGAGTATGATGCCCTGGTCAATGTTCTCCTCTGAAACCCTAGGTCCTGGCATTCATGTGGATGTCAATTTGACACGTCACCTACCTAAACATCATTGCAGCCCAGGTACACCCCTTCATAGCAGTGGTACTCCCCAATTACAGTGGCCTCTTTCACCAGGATAATGCACCTGCCTAACTGCACACGTTGTTCAGGAACGGTTTGACAAACCATGATGAATTCAAGGTGTTGCCCTGTTCTCCAAAACCAATCGATCTTTTGTCAGAAGTGCTGGAAAAAGACATCCAGTCCACAGCAGCTTCACCTCACAACATGACGTAAAGGATCTGCTGCTAAGGTCTTGGTGGCAGATACCACAGTGCACATTCAGAGTTCTTAGAGTCCATGCCTCGACAGAAGACCGACTACATTTTAGGCAGGTGGTCATAGTGTTTTGGCTCTTTGGAGTATACTGCAATATTTTTGTTTCCAAAGTAATAAATCCTATAAGAAGATTGGTCCTTCGACACACAAGCTACATTTGCACGCATGCATTTTTTACATTTGGAATGAATTCATTCCGATTGGCGAAGCTGAGCGTACTGTTTTACATGCAAGCAATCTGATAGATGTCGGTGTTTCTGTGTCCCAAACATTTCGATTACCGCATCCTGCCATGTTTCTCCTAACCACAAAACATCACAATGTTATCATTGTACAAAGGTGTACTGAACATGCACAGAAGGTTACAGGTGCAGAAGGTAGTCCAATGGAGCGTTTACATGACTAATATTTTCCTATCGAAGGGATTTTCAGAGGTCAACACCACCTCTTTCAATCCAAGTAAATTCCAAATCGGAATGGGGGTATTTCATTCCCATCGAGCTGTTAACAAGCAGAAATTTCATTTTGATTGAGCTTGAATCCGATTATTAATGGATGATTTAAGGTCCATGTAAAAGTAGCTACTGAGTGTTAAACTTTTAAATGCGTAACATAAACAAAATAACAAACACAGTATAAAACTAAATGGAGTTAAGTCAATACTAGTGCATCTCAAAAAATTAGAGTATCATGAAAAAGTTCTCTTTTTTGTAATTTTAATTGAAAAACGTAAATTTTCATATATTCTATATTCATTACACATGAAGTGAAATATATTTAAAGCCTTTTTTGTTTTAATTTTGATGATTATGGCTTATAGCTCATGCAAAATCAGAAATCCAGTATCTCAAATTATTAGACTATTTCCTAAGATCAATCAAAAAGGAGTTACAATACAGAAATGTCCAACTTCTGAAAAGTGTGTTCATTTATACACTCAGCACTTGGCTGGGGCTCCTTTACCACAAATTACTGCATCAATGCGGCGTGGTATGAAGGCGATCAGCGTGTGGCACTGCTGAGGTGTTATTGAAGCCCAGGTTGCTTTGATATCGACCTTCAGCTTGTCTGTATTTTTGGGTCAGGTGTTTTTCATCTTCCTCTTGACCAGGGGTCACCAAACTACGGCCCGCGGGCCAGATCCGGCCCGCCACCCCCCTTTGACCAGCCCCTCTGCCCCCCACCACTTGAACCGGCCCTATGAGGCAATCCCCAAAAGTGGTCATGGCCTATTTTTTTAAATTGCTTTTTGGCAAATAATAACATGTCTGCATCTTGTATTTTGTTGATTTTATCAATTAAAATTGATATTTAGTTATAAAATGAACTATTCATATTTTCCGAATTTTCGTCATATGCTCGCGATCAAGCAGTGACAGGCAGCGCATGCACAAAGAACTGTCAGTGTTCAGGACAGCAAAATGGCGAGCGGTAAGCGAAAAGGTGACAGAGAGTGCAGAGTTTTTAAAGAACAGTGGACCACCGATTATTTTTTCGTTCAGTGTAAGGACTGTGCAGTTTGTCTTGTATGTAAAGAAAGTGTGCCGGTTTTCAAAGAATATAATCTGCGTCGTCACTATGAAACCCGCCACAAAGCAGGGTTCGAATTATAAATTTGACCCTATGGGGGTCTCTATTTTAAAAAAAAAAAGCAATGCATACTCGCTCTCCTGGACCAGCGCACTTTTGCGCACTGCAGTGCACAGCTTTCACACACAGGCGCGCGCATGCACGCACGTGCACACACACACACACACACACACACACACGGTGTTGCGCATATATATATATATATATATATAGTTAAACAAATTATTTATATATATATATATATATATATATATATATAGATAGATAGATAGATAGATAGATAGATAGATAGATAGATAGTGTGTGTGTGTGTGTGTATATATATATATATATATATATATATATATATATATATATATATATATATATAGTTAAACAAAGGAAGATCGTTGTGAGATAGAGGACAAGTCTTCTTCGGACTTAACTTCACATTCGATTTCGCAGGCTGCAAATTTCAGTTTGCGCGCATAGTGGTGTGGTGGTGAAGTACAGCCGTACATGTTGCGGTTTAATAACACGTTCAATACAAAGTTATGGCTGCATGGTGATCGGAAATGAAATGAGTTTTATTTATATGGTGATATAGGCTATTCAAGCTTATTATGGTGATATATGACGTATTTGAGAGAGTTGCACAGAAAATTAAGTTTGCTTCTTTCATGGGAGCCTGAGGGAATGGGAGCTCAGCTCCCATTGGCTCCCACGTAATTCGAACTATGCCACAAAGAGTATGCTAGTTTGCGAGGGCAAGCGAGAGAAGACAGGATTCGGAGGATGAAATGCGGACTGGCTGCACAACAGAATGTATTCCTTCGCCAAACCCAGATCAACCAGGCTGCTGTCCGAGCTAGCTATAAGGTAGCTCACCTACTAGCTACCCATGGAAAGCCGTTTACTGATGGGGACTTTGTTAAAGTACGCATGCTTGCTGTGGCCGAGGAGGCGTGTCCCGACAAGAAGGATGCGCTCAACGCGGTGAGTCTCTCCGCACCTACTATGACCAGGCGAACCGAAGATTTGGGGGACAACGTGTATGACCAGCTGAATGAGAGAGCGTCAGAATTCGAGTTTTTTGCTTTGGCCATGGATGAGAGCAATGACGTGCAGGACACAGCACAACTGCTGTGATCTATTGATCTATTGCTCATATTATTATAATTTCACTGTTTTTTAAAATGTATTTATTTTATAGGCCTATTTATTTGACCTTTATTAAGTGCTGCATACAATTATTATTAATAATATCAACAGGCCTACCTACAATTTATAATTTTCCACTCACCTTTGCCAGTGTCAATCACCTCAACTAGGCAGATGTTTCTTACCTTGACAGCTTTGATATTATTTTTATTAGAAAATAAATAAATGGAATATCTGTGGTATTTCAAATTAAAACAAAGTGTGAAGACTTGATTACTACTTTTGCAAACCACTAGTAAAGATAAACAAATATGTGCCAGGAATCAAGTGTTGATATAGTAGTATGGATATAGTAGTGGGGATATAGTAGTATGGATATAGTAGTGGGGATATAGTAGTATGGATATAGTAGTGGGGATATAGTAGTATGGATATAGTAGTGGGGATGGCCGTGCCAGGCTAGTAATCTCTACTACACAATGAGGCCTGCTGGTGGTCATATTTGTCTGGGTTATACAATTCTATGTGATATAGCTGACCCGACCCCGGCCCCCATCACAGTCAGGAACGACAATGTGGCCCCCAGAGAAAAAAGTTTGGTGACCCCTGCTCTTGACAATAACCCATAGATTCTTTATGGGGTTCAGGTCAGGTGAGTTGACTGGCCAATCAAGCACAGTAATATCATGGTCAACAACCCATTTGGTAGTAGTTTTGGCACTGTGTTAAGTCCTGCTGGAAAAGGAAATCTGCATCTCCATAAAGCTTGTCAGCAGATGGAAGCATGAAGTGCTCTCAAATCTCCTGGTAGATGGCTGCATTGACTTTGTATTTGATAAAGCGCAGTGAATCAACATCGGCAGATGTAATGGCACCCCCAAATCATCACCGACTGTGGAAACTTCATACTGGACTTTAAACGCCTTGGATTCTGTGCCTCTCCACTCTTCCTCCAGACTCTAGGACCTTGATTTCCAAATGAAATGCAAAATTTACTTTCATCTGAAAAAAGGACTTTGGCCCACTGAGCAACAGTCCAGTTCTTTCTCTCCTTAGCCCAGGTAAGATGCTTCTGGCGTTGTCTCCGGTTCAGGAGTGGCTTGATATTAGAAATACGACAGTTGTAGCCCCTTTCCTGAAGACGTCTCTGCGTTGTGGCTCTTGATGCACTGACACCAGCCTCAGTCTACTCCTTATGAAGCTCTCCCAAGTTCTTGAATCGACTTTTCTTGACAGTCCTCTCAAGGCTGCCGTCATCCCTGTTGCTTGTGCACCTTTTCCAGCCAGCCTTTTCAGCAATGACCTGTAGTTTACCCGCCTTGTGGGGAGTGTCACTGATCGTCTTCTGGACAACTGTCAAGTTAGCAGTCTTCCCCATGACTGTGGTTGCGTGTACTGAACTAGACTGAGAGATGGATGGGATTTAGCCTGCTTTACTCAAACTCAGAATGAAATTCTAATATTTCGAGATGGTTAGGGGTTTTTTTGTTAGTTTTTTTTTTTAATTATCAAAATTAAAATAGAAAAATGCTTGAAACATTTTAGTTTACATGTAATGAGTCTAGAATATATTACATTTTCACTTTCTGAAATAACTGATGGAAAATATTGAACTTTTTTCATGATATTCAAATTGTTTGAGATGCGCTAGTAGTGTCATTTAATGCACCAGTTAATAAACATTTGTCATAAATCTGTAAAGTACACATTTAAATATCAGCCTAATATGTGAGGAGTAATTAATGTATATTGTTTGTTTGTTTGTTTGTTTGTTTGTTTGTTTGTTTGTTGGCTTTACAATTAAAAGGGGTCCATCACTGCAAAACGTTTTAGAACCCCTGAATTAGTTAACTTTTATTTAATCCAAAAATTGTGACCATGATTGAACTATAAATAATTCTGCAGCCCCTGTATTTGGGTTCATTTAATTAGCAGAAATAGATTTAGAAGAGTAGTTTGTCATTTTGTAATGCGGCTTAAGGGTACTATCTGCTTACACAACTCCATTAAGAGAAGCAGAGGCTAGATACGCTTAATATAAAATTCTTTGTGGACTAGGCAGCATGGTTTTTATAGGCTCCTGTTGCTACCCAACTTTTCTTCTGTAGTTTTCGGGTGTACATTTTATACTGTGGTCTCCACTGCCCCCTCTTGATGAGTGAGGCTAAATATTAATCCTGATTTCGGAGAGTTTCTGCATCATTAGGAAAGCAAATTGTGTCGTATGATATTACTAACATATTTTTTACTTCTTCAGCTTGACATAGCAGTAAATACTGTTTTAATTACAGGGGAAATCTGTTTACCTCATATTTGCTAACTTGCGAGTGAATATCTATTATGTTTATTTATGTGCGAAGTGGGGGGGGGGACATGGATGCCTCCACTAAAGTAGGTCATTTGTTTGTTCTGTCAAAGCACGTAAATCTTATAAAAAGCTACTTTAACTGAACTTTTACCGTACAGACCTGAGTGGCTACTGGTACTGTATTACTATAGTAAACTTTAAACAGGGCGGCACGGTGGTGTAGTGGTTAGCGCTGTCACCTCACAGCAAGAAGGTCCGGGTTCGAGCCCCGTGGCCGGCGAAGGGCCTTTCTGTGCGGAGTTTGCATGTTCTCCCTGTGTCCGCGTGGGTTTCCTCCGGGTGCTCCGGTTTCCCCCACAGTCCAAAGACATGCAGGTTAGGTTAACTGGTGACTCTAAATTGACCGTAGGTGTGAATGTGAGTGTGAATGGTTGTCTGTGTCTATGTGTCAGCCCTGTGATGACCTGGCGACTTGTCCAGGGTGTACCCCGCCTTTCGCCTGTAGTCAGCTGGGATAGGCTCCAGCTTGCCTGCGACCCTGTAGAAGGATAAAGCGGCTAGAGATAATGAGATGAGATGAGAAACTTTAGACATTCATGCAATATTTTGGACTGCGATTGCTATACAGCACCAACAGTGGACATTAACAAGTTGCTTAACAACAAGCTAGCTGGCTAACATTAGTGATGACTGTAATGCTGATGATTTACCTTTTCAAAACAGCAATTAGAGGGTCAGTGCTATACATTTAACCAAGTGCTATCTGGAAGTTAACTGATCTAAAGCCGATACTGCTATAAAACAATTTAATAGTAGGGAAGGGCCATCTTGCACTGTTCAGTGTGCACTGCCAGATACAACCCCGTTTCCAAAACAGTTGGGACACTGTGTAAATTATAAATAAAACCTGAAACCCTATATTTAATTGAAAATGGTACAAAGACAACATATCAGATGTTGAAATTGTATTGTTTTGAAAATATATGCTCATTTTGAATTTGATGCCAGCAGCACATTTCAAAAAAGTTGGGACAGGGGTATGTTTACCACTGTGTTGCATCATTTTTTCTTTTAACAATCTTCTGTCAACGTTTGGGGAAACTGAGGAGACCAATTACTGTAGTTTTGAAAGTGAAATGTCACGTTCTTGCCTGATATAGGATATCAGCTGCTGAACAGTTTGTGGTCTCCTTTGTCGTATTTTTTCGTATCATAACACATCACAGGCAGGCCAGTTTAGCACCCAGACTCTCTTACTATGGAGCCATGCAGTTGTAATACATGTAGAATGCAGTTTGGCATTGTCTTGCTGAAAAAAGCAAGGCCTTCCCTTAAAAAGGGAAAGCTCTGAAACCTGTATGTATCATTTCAGCATTAATGGTGCCTTCCCAGATATGCAAGTTATCCATACCATGTGCAATAATGTACCCCCATACCATCACAGATGCTGGCTTTTGAACTGTGATCTGATAACATCCCAGATTGACACCCCCCCCTCCCCCCCAGCCCGGAGGATGCGGCATCTACAATTTCCAAAAAGAATTTCAATTTCAGACTAAAGGACAGTTTTCCACATCACCTCAGTCCAGTGCAAATGAACCTGGGCCCAGGGAAGGCGGCAGTGTTTCTGGATATTGTTTATATAGGATTTTTTCTTTGCATGATAGAATTTTAATTTTGTGCATTTGTGGATACAGTGATGAACTGTGTTCACAGACGATGATTTTTGGAAGTGTTCCTGAGCCCATACAGTGATTTTCCACTACAAAATCATATCTGTTTTTAATGGAGTGTCGCCTGAGGGCTCAAAGATCAGAAATCCAGTGTTGGTTTTTGACCTTGTGTACAGAGATTTCTCCAGATTCTCTGAATCTTTTAATGATTATATGTACCATAGATGATGTGATCTCCAAATTCTTCACAATTTTATGTTGTTGAACATTATTTTTAAATTGCATTATTTGCCAATGCAGTCTTTCGGAGAGGTGAAACACACACACCATCTCTACTTCTGAGAGACTCAACCCCTCTGTGATGCTCTTTTTATACCCAATCATGTTACTGACCTGTTGCCAATTAACATAATTAGTTGTGAGATGTTCCACCAGGGTTTTTTTGTTTAAACAGCTTTTCCATTCTTTTGTTGTCCCTGAATTTGACTGTTGTGTGTTTTAATTAGTTTTGGACTTCAAAGTAAATTTGAAATCAGTCTCTGGGTTTTTACTCTCTGTGTGTGTGTGTGTGTGTGTGTGTGTGTGTGTGTGTGTGTGTGTGTGTGTGTAGGCGGAATGGAGATTCTGACTACAGTGATGGTGAGGAGGACTTCTACTACTCAGAGATAGAGGTGAACATGGATACTCTGTCTGAAGGGCTGTCGAACCTCACGCCGACCTCACCCACCACCAGTGGCCCGCCCCCCGTCTTTCCGCTTACCAATGACATGGTGCTGTCCAAGTCTGCCACTGTGATCCACAGTCCACTCAGTCAGTCAGCTCCTTCCACACTGTGCCATATCCGCACTGACCATGCCTACCAGGTAGCACTCCTCTCCTTTACTCTTACATAAATCTGGTCATGGCTCAACACTTGGAGCATGAACATAATGCATGTTGGTCTGTATCAGTCCGTAGACTTTTTTTATAGTGTGTTTAGCAGTGCAACACCAAAAAAGACTCTTACTTCTATACTGGGCAGTCTTGATGTATAGCTCAGGTTTTATGTTTTTTTTTTTTTTTTTTTTTAAGGCCACTGCTCCTGTCAGCATTCCTACCGTGTCCTCCGAGCCATTGCACAGCCACAGCACTATCAGTGTCTCCTGGCAGTCACCTTCCATTATCTTCAAAAGTCAACCAGTAAGAAAGCATTTGTGGGGGGTTTTTTCCTTTCTTTCTTTCAAAATATGCTAATAAAACTGTAACATGTGTCCGAAATATCAGATTTTTAAAAACTCAATCCCTTCCCTCCCCTTTATGGACCATTGACAATTGGCAGAAAAATAATAAGCAACAGGGTGGCATGGTGATGTAGTGGTTGGCACTGTCGCCTCACAGCAAGAAGGTTCTGGGTTTGAGCCCAGTGGCTGATGGGAGCCTTTCTGTGCGGAGTTTGCATGTTCTCCCCGTGTCTGCATAGGTTTCCTCCGGGTGCTCCGGTTTCCCCCCACAGTCCAAAGACATGCAGGTTAGGTTAATTGGTGGCTCTAAATTGACCGTAGGCGTGAATGTGAGTGTGAATGGTTGTTTGTCTCTGTGTGTCAGCCCTGTGATGATCTGATGACTTGTCCAGGGTGTACCCCGCCTCTCACCCATATGGCCCTTTTCCACTACCCTTTTTCAGCTCGCTTCAGCTCACTTCAGCCCGACACGGCTCGCGTTTCGACTACCTCAGAACAGCACGACTCAGCTCACTTCAGCCCTGCTTAGCACCCAAAACTCGCACGGTTTTGGAGTGGGGCTGAAGCGAGCCAAACCGAGCTGAGTGAGGCTGGGGGCGTGAGGAGACACTCCCCTGTGCACTGATTGGTGAGGAGGAGTGTCCTCACATGCCCACACACACCCCGCGAGCACGCTGGGATCTGTAAACACCGTAAACCCGGAAGAAGAAGAATTACGAGAATTTCTGAAGCCTTATGCGCCTCGCCTCATCTATACGCTCTTGCCAGTATCTGTTGGCGTTGTCGGTGACAACAAGCCACAGCACCAAGACCAGCAACACTAACGACTCCATGTCCTCCATGTTTATTGTTTACTATCCGGGTCGTGAGACTACCGCTTAAAAAGTCATTGATGTCTCTGTTTGCGCCGCTTAACGACATCACGTGACGTCCACTCACTTTCGCTAACTCCACCCAATGTGTCCACCCACTTCCAGCCAGCACGGTTCAGCACCGTTGTAGTCGAAATGCAACTCCAATAGCCCCGCTCAGCTCGACTCAGCCCAACTCAGCACAGCATGGCTCAGCCCGACTCAGCCGCGTTTGTAGTGGAAAAGCGGCAATAGTCAGCTGGGATAGGCTCCAGCTTGCCCATGACCCTGCACAGGATAAGCGGTTATGGATAATGGATGGATGGATAATAAGCAACATGTAAGCCAAGAAAAAATATCATGTGCTACAAACCGAGTTTCATGCTCCATCTCTGCAAGCAAGTGTAAATGTTTCTTAATCAGCATAATAAATAAAAATTGATATTCTAGTAAAATTCATTTCAGAATGTGTTATGTTAAGAAGAGTGACAGTGTTTACAAGTGACTCTCTTTACCCAAGCTTTTTAAATAGCTGAGTTTAGTGCGGATGTATTTCAGTGTTTTGAAAAATTGCTGGTAATTTTCCTTTTCAGCTCATTTCACCTGCTGAATTTATCATGTCAAATATTGATATTTCTATTTATTTATTTATAAAAAACCGTCACTCCATGTCATCAAAGTATGGGGGGGGGGGGGGGGGGGGCCTTTTCATTTCTTGCAGAGCTTCCTGTTTCCTGTCACACATGCTTTTGTTAATTATATAGCAGAGAAAAGCTACTGCATGTCATAAAAGATGCAAACACTGGGCAGAGAGCTGAGCTACGACTCCAAATAGGGATCGTCACCACTAAAACACAATCTCACCCAAATTCCAAGAAGAAATAAATTTAAAAGTAAAATGTGATTTTTACTCTTGACATGATCGTTGAATAGTAATGATTTGTTTAAAAAAAAAAAAGCAGTCCTCACCAATTCAGATAGATCCCAACCCTTTGAGTTACAGCGGGGTGTAAGACAGGGTGACCCTCTTTCTCCTCTCCTTTTTGATATTACCCTGGAACCACTTGCAATTGGTATAAGAGGTCATACAGGCATTCATGGGGTAAAATTTGGTAATGTGGAAAGCCTTGTTAACCTGTATGCTGATGACTTATTGATCTTTCTATCGGACCCAGTAGTCTCAATTCCCAACCTCCTGAATTATATAAAATCATTTAGTAAATTGTCTGGGTACACAATTAATTGGGACAAATGTGAGTTCATGCCATTGACTAACGTGTCCTATTTTCTTGAAAACCTTGCCATTTAAAATAGCTACTACCCATATTAATTATCTTGGCCTTAAAATCTCCAAAAACCCCAAACTTTTATTGAAATTGAATTTTTTGGAAATGGTCGATAAACTAAAAGCCAATATTAGGAACTGGAAATTGCTTCCTCTCTCAATGATTGGCCGCATTAATGCCATTAAAATGGTTGCACTTCCAAGGTTTTTGTATCTTTTTCAAAACCTCCCTATTTATTTGCCATTACATTGTTTTAAACAACTGGATTCAATTATCCTGTCATTTATTTGGATAGATAAACCCCCTCGTATTTCTGAAGCCCATTTGCAGAAGAATGTAAAAAGTGGGGGTCTCGGCCTCCCTGTTTTTAGGCATTATTACTGGGCTGCAAATGCAAGAGCTCTTATTTTTTTGGAATGGGTCTTTGCCTTATGGTGACTGTTCATCTCCACTCTGGCTAAAAATTGAATCCATGTCGGTATCACAAACTTCGCTCTCAGCATTGCTTTTTTCAATTTCACAATTATCCCATAAACTATTTGGTTACAACTTCATTCTTAATAATTCTCTGAAGATATTGAATCAAATTAGAAAAGTCCTTGAATTACCAAATGTTTCGATAAATGCCCCAATAACAGACAATCACTTGTTTAAACCAGGCTTGATCAGCGGTCTCAAAAGTAGCCGGTCACTGGCGGCAGATCGCCGGCTATGGCTTGTTATGCCGCCGGCTATTGTCAGTCGAGTCACAAAATTTAATATTAAATATTTCTGACAGCAAAAAAAGTTGTGAACGTAATTACATCCACTATGTCATGTATGTCCGTTGCCGCGTCAACTGTGTTTACATCCTCGACACGAGTGCAGCCATTACTGCCACCTGTGTTGCCAGATTGTGTTTACATCCTCAATGTGAGTGCAGCCATTACTGCCACCTGTGTTGCCAGATTGTGTTTACATCCTCGACATGAGTGCAGCCATTACTGCCGCCTGTGTTGCCAGATTGTGTTTACATCCTCGACATGAGTGCAGCCATTACTGCCACCTGTGTTGCCAGATTGTGTTTACATCCTCAATGTGAGTGCAGCCATTACTGCCACCTGTGTTGCCAGATTGTGTTTATATCCTCGACATGAGTGCAGCCATTACTGCCGCCTGTGTTGCCAGATTGTGTTTACATCCTCGACATGAGTGCAGCCATTACTGCCACCTGTATTGCCAGATTGGGCGGTTTCCCGCCCAATTTGGGTGGTTTTAAGTGCATTTTGGCGGGTTTTGAACATATTTTGGGCTGTAAAACGTCAGCAGTATCTGGCAACATATTTTTTTACTTAATACAAGAAATTAATGGATGCCAACATTTTTGCCAAAATGGTATTTTACTTCCATTGTTTAGGCAGCTTCAGCATCATACTGTGAGATTCTATTCAAATTTGTTTTTTTTTCTTCTATGAAGCCTGAGCCATTTATTTTATTAGTTTATAATTATTGTTTAATTTAGTCTTCAGGAGAGACTGCCTGCACACAGTACTAGTATTAATAGTTTTTTTTTTCTTACATGAAAGCTAAGGCATTTATATTATATTTTAAGGTAACTTCATGTTGTGCTGTGAGGTTCTCTGCACTTTAACTTTTGAACCAACAGGAGCATTTGGATAAGTAAAGCCTATTTTTCTGCATTTTTGTAGTCCTGGTAATCTTTTATATTGGTAAAGTTGTTTATAGGACCATTTCTCAGTGTCTTTGTTTTTTTAATCAATAGTTTTTCAGTAATAACTTAATATCACTCAATTTTAAACAACCCCCGCGCCTCCCCCATGGCTTGCCCCCATAGTCTCCAAAATTTCTGTGGGAAACACTGGCGTGGGTAACAACGCTAATCAAGCTTAAGCTAGACGACCCGCCTCAAATACCTGTCCCGGGTAAATGTTATCCCAATTTTAGATGGCCTGTTCCAAACCATCCCGCCCCATGAAAAATTCGTACTTGCATATCTCTATCTATCTATCCATCCATCCATCCCTGCACGCTTTGCGTGCATTATGTCTGCTGCTGGCAGACATTTTACCATTTTGCACCCTGCTGTAAATTATTTGTACCCTGCTATTCTCCCAAACTTTGAAGTCCCTGCTTGATGGATGGGGTGTTTTTGGACTGGAGAGAGAGAGGCCTACATTGCATATCAGACTTTTACATTGATAACAATTTTGCTTCTTTCCCTCAGCTCCAGGCTAGATATCACCTTCCTCAATCACATTTTTATCGATATTTACAGGTCAGACACTTTGTAAAGGAACATATTTCGGATTTCCCAATAAGACCACAAAATTATAACTTTATGATACACTTCACTTACAACCAAATTCCAAACATTTGATTTCCCGCTTCGTCATTGCTTTTGAGACATCAGCGAGTACTAGTTATCTCAGGGATACATGGGAAAAAGAACTGGGAGTTCCACTGTCAGATGAAATATGGGAGGAGAGCCTGTCCAATGTAAAGAAGTGTTCTATAAACTCTAGATATCGGTTAATTCAATTTAAAGTCATACATAGACTGCATTATTCTAAAATTAAACTTAATAGAATATTTGAATCGGTGTCTCCCATGTGTGATAGATGTAACAGAGCCGAAGGTTCACTTGCACATTTATTCTGGTACTGTCCTGTACTGGACAACTTTTGGAGTGACATATTTAATTGGTTCTCTAAGCAATATAAAACAAATATTCAACCAGACTGTAACCTGGCCATTTTTGGTTCCTCTGAAAAGACATCAACCCTTCCTTCCTACTGCAAGCAGGTTCTCAAAACAGGCATGGTAGCAGCCAAAAAACTGATATTACTTAACTGGAAATCTCCATCTTCCCCATGTTTTAAGAGGTGGCTCAACGAAATGATTTGGGTTTCTAGGATGGAACAGATTCGCTTTAGCAGAAGGAACTCACCAAAGTATTATGAAAAAGCATGGAAGCCATTCTTGGATTTACTTGATGAGGCCTAAATGACCAGTTTGTGATTTGGGCTGCTATGTGGGATTGGTAATAGTTTTATTTCTGTATTTTTCTTTGTATTGACCAAGGTTCTGATCTTTCTCTCAGAGTTTTTTTTTTTTGGTCTCTTTTTGTGTGTGTGTGTGGTTGTTCTGTGTCTTGATTTGTTTTATTGTACCTATGGAGCACTTGCATGTGACGTCACAGCCGATCCAGATTGTGACAGACGCCATCGTGTCGGTCAAACGCCATATTCCGCCTTCTACTTCTACTTCTGGTTCTACTTCTGCTTTTACTTCTACCTTTTCTTCTGGAAAACCCTACTATATACAATTCTGCTACAACGGCTGCAGCTACAAGCTCTCCCTACCTGTGCACGTTTTTTATGTTTTTTTTGTGTGTATTTTTGCGTGTTGTTCGTCTGTACCGGACTTCAGTATCCACTACAACCGTATGGACTTACTGGACATTGGTTTCCAGCAGAAAATGACGGTTTGTAGCGATTTCCATCGCATGCACAACATTCCGGACGAGAAAAAAAAAAAAAAACGTTCCGGACGAGACAGCGAGGTCTCCGTGGATTGTTATTGGAAGCAAAGCGAAGGAGGCAGCGCCGGGAGCAGAAGCAAAAGCGAGGCTGCAGGCAGAGCCGGCCTGTTGACTAAGCTCAGAAAACAGCTACTCAAACCTCCACTGCCAAGCCTCTACCTCTCCAACGCCAGATCCATGTAAACAAGACGGACGATTTGGAATTACCTTATTCTATTCTATAATCGGCTGGTCAGTGCTATACTCAATACTTAAGGTGACTTACCCATCCAATGAGGATAGTTATTTTCTTGTTTACAAGATGCCACATCTGAGTCGCTGACAAATCCTGAATTTCTGTAAAGAAAACTGTCCAGAGATTTATAAGCACGCAGTGCTTCACCACTGAACAGCGAGGGAAAGTTGATGAGGTAATTATACACGTCCGGGTATTCCGCTGGCAGTTCAAAATCCGGTCGTGAAAACTCCGTCCAGAAAGCCATAAGGGTCACAAATCTGTAGATCGTTTATTTTAGACATATATCTAGTTATCTGTTCATTAGAAAAATGAGCCGTGTTGTCCGTCGGTTGAAATTGATCCATTCTGTACACGAGTGCAGCAGTATTCAGCGGTGTTTTTGACCGACAAGATGGGGGTTGTGTACTTTCCGGTCACGTGACTGCAAGATCTCGATTGGTATGTATGTTAAGTTAAAAAAGTGAAATTGTGAAAATAAAGTATTCAAAAAAAAAGCAAAACTTAACAGACGTGTGGGATGTTTGTTTTTTGTGAATGTGATTCAGAGCTGTATGGCCTGAACTGTTACTGTATCAGATCATACTTGCTGTATGAAAAAAAATCAGAATTAGGGGTTAATATAATGTAGTATTGTTAAATATTAATTTTGTTAATACAGAAAAATAGTGGACACCTAATAATGTTGGGTTTTTTTGTACATGTTGGTGGATTTCCTTCACAGTTGGGTCACATTTAAATGTTGCTTCTTGCAGGGTGCAGTAACTCATGTTGGCATTTTGAGCACTGGGGAGAAAAGGCAGCCTGCCACACATGCCGTCAGCAAGACACACACCACCACCATAACTACACCCAAACCCAGCGCTGGAACCAGGTACAATGAGGCTGTGTGTGTATTGAATGAATTAAAATGCAAGTATTCACTTATATATACATTTTGGCCAGTTTAATGATGTCATTAATTTTTACTCTAATTATTATTGCCCAGAAAACCCCGGGGTGAAGCGAAGAAGTGTCGCAAAGTGTATGGAATGGAGAAGAAAGATCTATGGTGCACGGCATGCCGCTGGAAGAAAGCCTGCCAGCGCTTCACTGACTGATTTTTACCCTTTCTCTTACAAACATAACAGGCTCTTCTAGCATCAGTGTCTGAATCACAGACTCATTGTTGACCCCCTCTTGTGCACCATCAAGGACTTCATTCCTTGAGGACTCTCACAATTGGGTAAGGGGTTTTTTGTTTTTGTTTTGTTTTTTTAAATATAAAGCAGGTGAGCTGTTTTGTGTCCTCCCCATCACCGCAAACAGTGGAACACGTTTCACACTTGTGAAACATTGTGGAAGGGGGAGAGAAGTTGATAGAATATGCATTAGCTTGTGCAGCACTATTCTGAAGCAAGATATATATTTTTTTGTTCTTTTTCAGTCAAGAAAAAATTTCTGAAAAATACTAAGCTAATGCAGCTATATATAAAATATTTCTTTGAAGGTTTTTTTAAAAAAAAAAAAATTTCTGTTCACTATTGAATGATGGACTTTATACAGTCCATTTTGTATTGAGCTGTTTAAGCAGGGATAACATTCATGCCTTTTTGTTTAACCTCTGAACGAGCTTTGAATCTATCCGTTTAATTTCTTTAACCAAAGGTGATGAGTCTCAATCAGAATCTGTCCAGAATTTTGCGCTCACTGGAGTTTAGGCTTAATTTAAACTTTTTCATTTTGTATTTTTGCCTTACCCAAACAGATCAAACCATCTTCCTGAACTTTATTGAGATCATGGCCATCATGATGAGGGAGCAAATAATCCTCATATGTTTCATGTAGCTTCAACCATGAAAAGAAAGTTTATTTTAGGATTTGACTCTTGCTTTTGTCAAATCAGTACAACTTGTTAGTGTTTACTACGTCTCCTGACACCTCTAAATTGATTTGATGAACCTTATCAGAATTCTCTCAAGTTTGTTGATGGTGAGAAAGTGACCGTTAGCTTTCATAAAAATCCAGTTTGTTTTCTGATCAATTCTGCACCAGCTATTTTATCCTCGTCATACAAAGTGAAAACAGATCTCTCGGTTATTTTTGATAAACTGGTATTTTTGTAGTGAACGACAGTGTTAATTTTAAGGGGAGCATGTTGACAGGTACAGCTCACTGTAGAATGTGACTTGTAGATAATGTGCACGTAAGTAGAGCTGTACACCACTGTGATCTTATAAATTGGTTATGAGCACGCTTGTTCGTTCTACTTCCTGACCAAACAAGATTTCAGTAGTGAGTGGCTCCTGTTTAGTCCAAAACTAAACATGAAACCAGAATCTCAGCCTAAAAGTGCATTTCTCTAGATTTTGCTTGTAAAAATGGCCACAGGTTTAAAAGGTGATGGAGTTTTCCTGGCAAATACTGTTTGATACCTCTTTGAATGTAGACATTGCCATATATTCCACTGTACTAGCTCTTCTCTCTCTCTCTCTCTCTCTCTCTCTCTCTGTCTCACTCACACACACACACACTTTTTCTCTCTCTTCTGCTGCCATTCAGACCAGCACAGGGACAAATGATGTGCATGCACACACAAAAATCTATCTCTATGATTTCACTTATCAGAAGAGAAACCTTTATTTGTTACTTAAACCTTAAAGCACAATGAAATTCTTTTTATTTATTATTTTTTTCCCCCCTGCATATCCCAGTTTGTTAGGAAGCTGGGGTCAGAGTGCAGAGTTAGTCATGGTAACGTACCCCTGGAGCAGATAGGGTCAAACAGTGGTGGCTTGGCAGCACTGGGACTTGAACCCCCAGCCTTCTCATCAGTAAGCCAGAGCCTTAACCATTGAGCCACTACTGCCCCTAAAGCAATCGAATTGATATCCTAATTTTTTTTTGTCAACTCTGTTAATGATATTAAATATTAATATTGCAATTGTTTGCCTCTTTGCCTGTCAGACATCCTGCCCAATCTAAGCACACAGCAGGCTTGTCGTCGTTTGTGGTGAAAGAGTGGTTCCCTCTGGTGGTTGTAACTTTCACTAAGTGCCAATGAGAAGAACAGAGAGAGGTTTTTTACTAAAAGAAAAGAATTGCACTAACTTGTACTGCACACAAATATTTTTTATGTGGCATTTTTATATGGATAAATTGAAGTTTAAATTTTTTTTTTTTTTTGGTTATACAGTAAACTGGTCTTACTTTTGAACTCTAGGTTCAGGGATGGGGCTCCACACCGGCTCCACAACAATAAGCTTAACAATAAACTTTCTTGTTGTTATCTTCAAAATCATGCTATTATTTTTCTTGGATTGGCATGCATTTCCTGTTGTCCAGAGTATTTATATGTGGAGTGTCACTGCTTTTATTTTTTCTTTTCTGTTTATCAGACCACTTTGTCAGTTTGTGTCAAAATATCTCTGCATGAGAATCTCTCATTCTTCAGTTTTGACCTCCTTACCCACTGATCAGGAGCTAAACTTGATGTGCATTGACTGCTGCTGACTAATGAATCACAGCACCACATCAATATCTCATATATAAGTAATGTCACATGAGAGGGAGTGCTGTTATACTTTAATATCAGCTGTGATATTAAAGTATAACAGCACTCCCTCTTGTGTGATAGAACTGTTGTACAAAAGCAATATATCAATAAGAATTTAATGAGTAAGTGACGTTTTGGACATATCAACTGTTCCATTTAATTTTTCTCCACAAGCGAACATGGATCACAAAGAAGCCACACTCACTTTATAGCATGTCCGTGAGCTGGCTAGCTAGCTCACGTTGATTTGTACATTCCCGTTAAAGGTGTTGCCGGTAAAATTGTCATCCCTTCTTCCTTTTCGTCTTCATCTGACGAGCTTTCATCTTTCACAAAAGTCATATTCCTGAAAACTATCGTTTGCCATGTCAGCTGACGATGCTGCAAACACTACCATAGGAACTGTGATTAGAACTAGGAAGTGTAGTTTACATGACAAGCAGTTTGATGCACAGTGAAATGTCCGTGATATCATCACGAAGTATCAGCATTCTTGGAACCAAACAAATTATCAGAAGTATTGGAACTCATTTGGAATCTTATATTTTACACTGAGGACATTTGGGTTTGAGATCAAAAGATGAATACGCGATAACTGATCAGAATTTCAGCTTTCGTTTTACATCTAGATGTGTTAAACAACTTAGCGCCTTTTTTGTTTGTACCCAACCATTATTCAAATGATCAAAAAATAGGTGACTGATGTGCTTCTTATTACCCTGGGGTGCCCTGTTTGATTTGATTGTTTGATTTGATTGTTAAACAATTAATAGCTCTGAATGTACTGCTTTTTTTGGTAAAGTAGCTTCATTTCACGCTGCCTTTCATTGAAATAAATTTGTTCCGAGAAAAACAAATCCCTCATCAAGAAATAATTATTTTCAACAAAAGCATATTTGCCACTATTATTAGCAGCCCTGGAAATTGTGAGCACAATGTAACTGAAGTATGTTTCCCATTTAAATTGTACATTTTTAGTTAATTGGAGTGTGTAGGAACTTTCAAGCTGGAATCCATGACTTCCTGATTAACTGAGGAACAAATATGAGGTGACGCAGAGGCCAAATTCCCTTAGTCATCCATCAACATGGGAAAGATAAGAGAACCCAAACCAAATGAGGGACAAATGTGTTGACCTTCAGAAGTCAGGAAATGGTTATAAGAAGGAAAAAAAAAATATATATATATATATATATATATATATATATATATATATATATATATATATATATATACACACACACACACACACGCCTGAAAATACCCATTTCTACGATTAGGGCAATAATAAAAAAAAGTGGACACCAACTGCAAGTGTTACAGACTTGCCTGGAAGAAGACCTGAGTTTATTTTTCCCCCATGCAGATGCGCAGCTTGTGAACGGGCAAGGCAGGCAACTGCTTGGGGCCCCCTGGCCCAGGGGCCCCCTGAGAGTATTTATTCATTACAAATAAATACAGAGATGAGCCACAAATGTTTTGGAGCCAAGATTAACCTCAGCCAAGGTTATGGAAAGGCCAAAATGTGGAGAAAGAAAGGATCTGCTCATGATCCAAAACATACAAGCTTGGGCTTGCATGGCTGCTTCTGGAACAGGCTTGCTAATCTTTACTGATGATGTAACTCAGGATGGCAGCAGCAGAATGAATTCAGAGGTCTACAGAAACATTGTATCTGCCAGTTTACAGGGAAATTCATACAATTTATTTGGGAAGAACTTTAACATGCAGCAAGACAACGAGCCAGAACACGCTGCCAACAAAACAAAGGACTTCAGTGGGGGGTGGGGAATGAAAGGTTTTAGACTGGCCAAGTCAATCACCAGAACCCAACTGACCATGCATTTCACCTCCTGAAGGAAGAAACCACCCCCACCCCAAAAAAAAAACCCTGAAAGAAGCTATGATACAAGCCTGGAAAATCATCACAAAAGAAGAATGCAACAGGTCAGTGGTTCATCAGCTTGATGCATTTTTTGTAAGCAAGAGATATTTAAACAAATATTAAGTGTTATTTACTTCAAGACTATCCATTCCGATATGTTTGCTCACCTAAAAAATGGATGGTCCATCATGAAAAGTGCCATGTTCTAAGTTATGTAACACATCTAGATGTAAATATCAGGAAATGAAAGATTGAAATCTGATTTTTTTTTTCCTTCAGCTCATATTCATCTTTTGATCTAAAAAAAAAACCTAATTGTGTGTGTGTGTGTGTGTGTGTGTGTGTGTCTGTAAAGTCTTCTTGAGCACGTCCCAAAGACATTCAATGGGGTTAAGGTCAGGACTCTGTGGTGGCCAATTCATGTATGAAAATGATTCCTCATGCTTCCTGAGGGGTGGTGTAGTGGTTAGCGCTGTCGCCTCACAGCAAGAAGGTTCTGGGTTCGAGCCCCGTGGCCGGCGAGGGCCTTTCTGTGCGGAGTTTGCATGTTCTCCCCGTGTCCGCGTGGGTTTCCTCCGGGTGCTCCGGTTTCCCCCACAGTCCAAAGACATGCAGGTTAGGTTAACTGGTGACTCTAAATTGACCGTAGGTGTGAATGTGAGTGTGAATGGCTGTCTGTGTCTATGTGTCAGCCCTGTGATGACCTGGCGACTTGTCCAGGGTGTACCCCGCCTTTTGCCTGTAGTCAGCTGGGATAGGCTCCAGCTTGCCTGCGGCCCTGTAGAACAGGATAAAGCGGCTAGAGATAATGAGATGCTTCCTGAACCACTCTTTCACAATTTGAGTTTTAATTTTATGCCCGTGCCATCAGGGAAGAAAAATTTCATTGCTGTGACAGCCTGTTCATTCAGTACGTTCAGATCATTGTCTGACTTCATTTTATTGGCACACAATGTTCCTGACCCTCAACCTGACCGATTGAAGCAACCCCAGATCATAACACTGCCTCCAGAGGCTTGTACAGTGACCGCTATGCATGATGGGATGCATTGCTTCATGCACGTCCCTCCTTATCCTCACTCACACCACTCTGGAAAAGGGTAAATGACCTTTTTCTGTTGCTTCAGAGTCCAGTCTTTATGCTCCCTAGCAAACTGAAGCCTTTTCTTCTGATGAGAGAGCCAGTCAAGATTTTTATCTGACCACATATCTTCCATGAGGTGGATGGTTCACTACTATTCTTTGATGTTTTAATAATGCATTGGACAGTTTTTAATCCAATTCCAACTATGGGATACATCTTCTGACATGGTTGTTTAAGAAATGAGAAGCTGCTCACTGCATCAGTTAGGGTTAAAGGAGAACTGAAGTCATTTTTAAACTTGCTTTATTTCTTAATGTGTTATTCAATTACGTTTTCAGTTTTAGTAACCTTATATCGTGACTCGTATTGGCAACTGATTGATTGCAATTAAATATTATACTTATCAGCCTATTCGGTTTTTAGCCATGTTGAATTTACAACCCCGATTCCAAAAAAGTTGGGACAAAGTACAAATTGTAAATAAAATGTTATGCAATAATTTACAAATCTCAAAAACTGACATCATATTTACAATAGAACATAGACAACATATCAAATGTCGAAAGTGAGACATTTTGAAATTTCATGCCAAATGTTGGCTCATTTGAAATTTCATGACAGCAACACATCTCAAAAAAGTTGGGACAAGGGCAATAAGAGGCTGGAAAACTTAAAGGTACAAAAAAAGGAACAGCTGGAGGACCAAATTGCAACTCATTAGATCAATTGGCAATAGGTCATTAACATGACTGGGTATAAAAAGAGCATCTTGGAGTGGCAGTGGCTCTCAGAAGTAAAGATGGGAAGAGGATCACCAATCCCCCTAATTCTGCACCGACAAATAGTGGAGCAATATCAGAAAGGAGTTCGACAGTGTAAAATTGCAAAGAGTTTGAACATATCATCATCGACAGTGTATAATATCAAAAGATTCAGAGAATCTGGAAGAATCTCTGTGCGTAAGGGTCAAGGCCGGAAAACCACACTGGGCGCCCATGATCTTCGGGCCCTTAGACGGCACTGCATCACATACAGGCATGCTTCTGTATTGGAAATCACAAAATGGGCTCAGGAATATTTCCAGAGAACATTATCTGTGAACACACTTCACCGTGCCATCCGCCGTTGCCAGCTAAAACTCTATAGTTCAAAGAAGAAGCCGTATCTAAACATGATCCAGAAGCGCAGACGTGTTCTCTGGGCCAAGGCTCATTTAAAATGGACTGTGGCAAAGTGGAAAACTGTTCTGTGGTCAGACGAATCAAAATTTGAAGTTCTTTATGGAAATCATGGACGCCGTGTCATTCGGACTAAAGAGGAGAAGGACGACCCAAGTTGTTATCAGCGCTCAGTTCAGAAGCCTGCATCTCTGATGGTATGGGGTTGCATTAGTGCATGTGGCATGGGCAGCTTACACATCTGGAAAGACGCCATCAATGCTGAAAGGTATATCCAGGTTCTAGAGCAACATATGCTCCCATCCAGACGACGTCTCTTTCAGGGAAGACCTTGCATTTTCCAACATGACAATGCCAAACCACATACTGCATCAATTACAGCATCATGGCTGCGTAGAAGAAGGGTCCGGGTACTGAACTGGCCAGCCTGCAGTCCAGATCTTTCACCCATAGAAAACATTTGGCGCATCATAAAACAGAAGATATGACAAAAAAGACCTAAGACAGTTGAGCAACTAGAATCCTACATTAGACAAGAATGGGTTAACATTCCTATCCCTAAACTTGAGCAACTTGTCTCCTCAGTCCCCAGACGTTTACAGACTGTTGTAAAGAGAAAAGGGGATGTCTCAAAGTGGTAAACATGGCCTTGTCCCAACTTTTTTGAGATGTGTTGTTGTCATGAAATTTAAAATCACCTAATTTTTCTCTTTAAATGATACATTTTCTCAGTTCAAACACTTGATATGTCATCTATGTTCTATTCTGAATAAAATATGGAATTTTGAAACTTCCACATCATTGCATTCTGTTTTTATTTACAATTTGTACTTTTTCCCAACTTTTTTGGAATCGGGGTTGTAGTTTGTTTGGTCCATGGCAGGTGTCGCTTATCCGTGCGATCTTCAGACTTGTGCGAGATTTTGAAACGTGAAGTGTCAGCCAGGTGTCAGTGCCGCCATTTTGAAAACTGTTTTCCAAATTAAATATTGCACAAAAACAAGTTTAAATGACGACGATTACTGCCTACTTTTTTCAAACTTTCCTGATTGCTATCAAAACAAACACAACTTCCAGCTTGATGATATCAGCATTCAAAAGAGAGCGCGCATGTCTTTTGACAACGTTGGCAGATGCTGGTTACTTTGATTTCCGCTGTATGTTTTACTCCCATCCTACGACGTCTCGCACAGGTCTCAACGAATCTCGTTTACGGCCGTTGCTTTGACATATGGACTTTTATTTATTTTTATATATATATATATATATATATATATATATATATATATATATATATATATATATATATATATATATTACATAGCATGTTTCAAACACTCATAACTTGCTATAGCAGTGACAAAATAGCTATCAAACATGCATTCCTATATTTAATAAAATGAGAGAGAATTTTGATGATAAAATTTGCCTTCAGTTCTCCTTTAAAAGCATTGTTGCCAGCTGAAACATTAAGCACTGCAGTAATTATCCAATCAAAGGCTCTTAAGTATTTGCTGATTTAAATCCAAGGTGCAACCATTTTTGGCCAGGCAGTGTATGTCATTCATTCATATATAAAATTACATATTTCACATGCAAGATGCTGTTGAGGAAGGGCTCTGTCAGGGAAAGAGAGAATGAAGTATTGACGCAGTGACACTTCAAATACAGGTAGTAATATTCAGTTTCAGTGCTGTTTGAAACCTGAAAATGCAGTTGTCCACATTTGTATTATTTTATATTCTGGCTCATTTGCTGTGACTTTTTTAATAATATAAATTAGAAGCTTAATATGGTAAAATGTTTAAGTGAAGATCTAGTAAAGGGTGAATATTAATTCAACATTTGTGTTTGGTTCAAGTGGAATAGCAACAATGAATGTAAAAAAGGAAACACCTATAAACACCTGTCACTGTTGATAAGGCTGCATGTTGTTCTCAGCAACGTTTACAGTTGGAGACCATATCGATATGTTTTCAGTGAAAAAGACCTTAAGCTTTCACGACATGACTTATCGTGCCATTTATTGGCAAGGGAGCTAGTCTGATTTTGTTGTAAATAGAATGCAGTGTTTAATCTTGCAGAATGCAGCTTTAACTTTCCATCACCTTTTCAACAGCCTTGAGTTATGCACATACTTTATCACTTATTTTAGCATAACAATAGTCAGAAACTATCAGTGTTTTGCTTCATTTTTCTCTCCTTCTTTGTCAGTTAAATGTTTTAAATCTGTTCCTGTACATTTTCTCTCTCCGGATCATGTCCCCCCCCGGGCTCAAGTCAGTATATTTGTGTACTATTGCCAGGCAGGAGGAGATACTTAAACTAGTGAGTTTAATTTTCTGCATTTTAAGTTGGTCCTGTCCTGCACATTCCGACTGCTTATATGTATTTTTGTCTGTCTCCTCACTCATATCTCCGTCTGTCTGTCTGTCTGTCTGTCTGTCTCTGTCTGTCTGTCTGTCAGGCCTTACCCAGGAAATTAAGCTAAACACCCAATAAATGTGCAGTTTCACTTTTGCGTTTTTTTTAAACATTTTTAGATATTACACAGCAAATGGAATGTAATGAAATGTAACAGAGCAGACAGCTTTCAATGATAAAAAAAACAAAAAAACAAATGTGTAATCATTTTAATGAGTTTTACTGAGCACAATCTTTGTGTCTTTTGCTTTTGATCTTTATTTTTAATCTACTTTATGATGATCCAGCTGGCCTTTTTTCAAAACAAAAACTGCAATGTGATGTTTTCACTGGTCTGTTTGGGTTGATTTCTGCATGTCCTCTGTGTGGTCTCACTTTATCGGAAGCATTTTTGTGACATGTCTGAAGTTCACTGTCGTGAGCAGAGCGTGAGAGACGTGATTGTGTGGATGGATATGTAGTTTGTGTGAAAGCTCTATGAGGAAAATATGATTTATATGGATGTAATGTGATTAAATCTAGATTTCAGAAGGACCAGACTTTGTGTGGTGTTTTACATTACATTACTTCATTTTCTTTTTTTCTGATGTAAGTTGGAAATTAGATGGCCGTTGTTGGGAATTAGAAAAAAGGAATCATTATTATTATTATTATTATTATTATTTTTTTTTTTTTTTTTTTAAAGTACAATATGTGCTACCAAAATATTGTCATTAAAATTCAACCTTTTAGATTTGTCCTGGTAAATTGACGAATTATTCTTCATCACTCATTTAATTCCTGGAAATACTAAGTATAGTGCTTCTGATAACAGATCATTCACAGTTTATTCACATTCCTTCTATATTAAAATACACTTTGACGTTCACTTTTTTTTTTTTTTAAATCCCCCGCTGGCCAAAAGGCCCACGGGGGATTATGTCGTGGCGATGTCCATCCGTCTGTCCGTCCGTCTATCCCAGGAAGCGTACTCGCCTTCTGAAATCAACTCCTCCCACAATTTTTGGAGGAATTTCATGAAACTTGACAGGATTCTTTGTTATATATCAATAATGCACACAGTAATTTCATTCAATTCAGTCGCATTTCACCAGAGTTATGGCCGAGTTGCCAGCAGGGGATATTGTGCTCTAAGAGCACTCTTGTTGGAAATTTGCAATGAGAGATGGTTCTGCTGCTCTGAAAAGAAGGCAGTAGTTCAGAATAACTTTTTGGAGTGAGCACAGTCTTCAGAAGGGATGTAGAACTGTTAATCATAGGCATGTACAGCATTCTGCATCTTGAGCAGGTGGCCCACACACTCCTACATCAACACGTCTGTTCCTCTCTTGTATGACGGTGAAGTAAGTTGGTGGGATTTCCTGCCTGGCAGTCATGAAAGGCCACCTGTATTTGTTTGATAGTATTAAAGGAGTTTTGACACTCATCCTCATCTCTTTTTTTTTTCATTATCTATACAGATCTAAGATCAGCTTAATTTGTTTCTCTTTGCTTATAGTTTTTTTTTTCCTTCTCCCAAACATGAGATATTCAATATAAACAGTGTCACGACAGAGTAAGCATTACACAATCTCTTTTCTGAGAGAATTGTTTTGTTACTGTTTGGAGTGAAAGCAGCAGCGGATTCCTCTTTTTCTTAGTGTAACTAACATGTGCTCCAAAAACACCCGGTTCATCTTCAGCCTCACTGGGTTCCCTTTTTCACCAAAGATAGGTACAGTGGTGCTCGAAAGTTTGTGAACCCTTTAGAATTTTCTATATTAGATTCTATATTCTATATCAGGTGTGAGTGGGCACCCTGTTTTATTTAAAGAACAGGGATCTATCAAAGTCTGATCTTCACAACACGTTTGTGGAAGTGTATCATGGCACGAACAAAGGAGATTTCTGAGGACCTCAGAAAAAGCGTTGTTGATGCTCATCAGGCTGGAAAAGGTTACGAAACCATTTCTAAAGAGTTTGGACTCCACCAATCCACAATCAGACAGATTGTGTACAAATGGAGGAAATTCAAGACCATTGTTACCCTCCCCAGGAGTGGTCGACCAACAAAGATCACTCCAAGAGCAAGGTGTGTAATAGTCGGCGAGGTCACAAAGGACCCCAGGGTAACTTCTGAGCAACTGAAGGCCTCTCTCACATTGGCTAATGTTAATGTTCATGAGTCCACCATCAGGAGAACACTGAACAACAATGGTGTTGCATGGCAGGGTTGCAAGGAGAAAGCCACTGCCCTCCAAAAAGAACATTGCTACTCGTCTGCAGTTTGCTAAAGATCACGTGGATAAGCCCAGAAGGCTATTGGAAAAATGTTTTGTGGCTGGATGAGACCAAAATGGAACTTTTTGGTTTAAATGAGTAGCGTTATGTTTGGAGAAAGGAAAACACTGCATTCCAGCATCAGAACCTTATCCCATCTGTGAAACATGGTGGTGGTAGTATCATGGTTTGGGCCTGTTTTGCTGCATCTGGGCCAGGACAGCTTGCCATCATTGATGGAACAATGAATTCTGAATTATGCCAGTGAATTCTAAAGGAAAATGTCAGGACATCTGTCCATGAACTGAATCTCAAGAGAAGGTGGGTCATGCAGCAAGACAACGACCCTAAGCACACAAGTCGTTCTACCAAAGAATGGTTAAAGAAGAATAAAGTTAATGTTTTGGAATGGCCAAGTCGAAGTCCTGACCTTAATCCAATTGAAATGTTGTGGAAGGACCTGAAGCGAGCAGTTCATGTGAGGAAACCCACCAACATCCCAGAGTTGAAGCTGTTCTGTATGGAGGAATGGGCTAAAATTCCTCCAAGCCGGTGTGCAGGACTGATCAACAGTTACCAGAAGCGTTTAGTTGCAGTTATTGCTGCACAAGGGGGTCACACCAGATACTGAAAGCAAAGGTTCATATACTTCTGCCACTCACATATGTAATATTGGATCATTTTCCTCAATAAATAAATGACCAAGTATAATATTTTTGTCTCATTTGTTTAACTGGGTTCTCTTTATCTACTTTTAGGACTTGTGTGAAAATCAGATGATGTTTTAGGTCATATTATTTATGCATAAATAAGGGTTCACAAACGTTCAAGCACCACTGTATATGTGTTCGGGCTGGGTTTTGTCCATCAGGATGTAGGCATTTTCTCTCTGTGCTGTTCAAGTACTGTTCTTAGTGCCAGTAAAGTGGGTGTTGATGTTTGGACATTTCACATCACATGAGCCCTCAATCATCAGTACAATATAATACAATACAATTTTATTAACTTTGTCCCCCAAGGGATTTTCAGAAATTAATTTACAAAAATAAGTTAAACAATATATAATAGTCAAAACATATGAATGTAAATCTATTAATATTAAATATAAGTATTAAATGTCATTGTTCCTTTAAAAATTCTTTCACACTCCTCTTGAAAGCACAGATGGTATTAATGTCTCCAACTGTGTTAAAGCCTCCCAGCTCTGTAGTACATCACACACATTTCTTATATGTTATGTGGACACCTGACCGTCACACACAAGTCTGTGGAAATGGCAATATTATGAAAGCGGAAGTTAAGTCTGTACTGTCAAAAATAAATGGTGTACTTGTTCTGATATTTTTTTAAAATTTAATTTCAATACATGTATCCATTGTGGAAGGAAGTAAACAGCAATCTCTTGTCCATCTGTGAAAGCAGAAAAATGTTTTTGCGGTCATATTTGTTAAATCAGGTGATAAGCATTCAGAAATATTTTTATAATCCAAGCACTTACACAAACAGTCTCTTGTTTTGGTCCATAAATCTACTTCTATTCACATCTTCAAACTGTCTTCTCATTACATGAATGTTTCTGTGAATACACAGCATGCAAATGTTGGACACCATGATGTATGTGTTTTCCCTCTGAGCTCTGATGTTCCCGATATCTTCCCGCTGCAGCTCGTTGCTTCTTTAGAAAAGGTAAAATGATACTTTACTACATCTCAAGGCTTTATCTAAAACTGGTGATATTTTAACATATTAAGCCGTATGTTTTTTGACACTCAATAAGGCTCAAGATACACATTTTCAAATAAATGTTGTGGTGTAAAAATTCTTAGATATTTTGTGGAATGCAAAACAACACACTGATTTAGTTTTCTATAACAGCAGCTCTGACAGTAATTCCAGCTGTAGTTCAAATTGCAGGGTTAATGTGATTGCACTCATCTACATACCCACTCCAATAATAGGAACTCTTTCACAGTTACCGGCATGAAATTGGAAGATTATATAATCTAAGGCTAAAGATGTGTTTAAACCAGGGGTTTTCAAAGTGTGGGAGAGTCAGCCCCCCCTCAGAGAGCAAATAAACAACAGCGCCCCCCCCCCCCCCCCCCCCTTTACAATTTTTGTTGTTGCTATACTTAATGTTCCATTCGTATTTTAAAAAAATGGTTGTTGTACACATTATTTTTTCTTTTACACATTTTAAACATCTGTGCTTTTTGAAAACATCTTTTTTTTTTACACATTTAAAACATATGAGCTTTTTTTTTTTAAAAACCATCTTGTTTTACACATTTTAAACATCCCATAGCATCGTTAGCTAGCACCTCTTGGCAGACAACACACTGTGGCAGTGGAGCATCTTCAGATCCAGTCCATGAAAATCCAAACTTTAAATAATCGTGGTCATACTTCCTTCTTTTTTTGCTTGGCCCAGACTCTGTCTCCTCACTCACTGTAGCTTTAGGTACTAAAAATCAATCCATTTTGTCTCTGGCAAAGGCTAGCTGAAGTTCACTAAATGTCCGCAATAGTAACTTCTCATCTCATTATCTGTAGCCGCTTTATCCTGTTCTACAGGGTAGCAGGCAAGCTGGAGCCTATCCCAGCTGACTACGGGTGAAAGGCGGGGTACACCCTGGACAAGTCGCCAGGTCATCACAGGGCTGACACATAGACACAGACAACCATTCACACTCACACCTACGGTCAATTTAGAGTCACCAGTTAACCTAACCTGCATGTCTTTGGACTGTGGGGGAAACCGGAGCACCCGGAGGAAACCCACGCGGACATGGGGAGAACATGCAAACTCCACACAGAAAGGCCCTCGCCGGCCCCAGGGCTTGAACCCAGACCTTCTTGCTGTGAGGCGACAGCGCTAACCACTACACCACTGTGCCGTCCTGCAATAGTAACTTATTCTGGTTTATTTTTCCTCACGTCCCCCCCCGGAAGAACTCTGGCGCCCCCTAGGGGAGGCGCGCCCCACACTTTGAAAAGCCCTGGTTTAAACAAAAATGTTGAATTGCTGATGTGAAGATTTATCAAGATACATTTATTTAGCATTTATCAGCCATGTGATTGGCAAAGGACAAAAAGGCAGGAAAATATACAGAGCACAGAGAATGGTGCGGCAGTGTGCCAACCTACACACCCTCTAGTGTTGGAGTTGAGTCAATAAACCTCAAGTCAGAGTCCAGTCTCGAGTCCCCAGTGTTCAAGTCCATGTCATTAAAAAAAAATTTAGAATTGACTCCGAGAGCAAGACTCCAACTGCACCCTTTGACGATGACCGTTTTAGTGCAATTAAAGGAGAACTGAAGTAATTTTTAAACTTGCTTTATTTCTTAATTAACGTGTTATTCAATTACGTTTTCGGTTTTGGGAACCTTATATCATGACTTGTATTGGAAACTAATTGCAATTAAATATCATACTCACATGGGTGCAAGTTTTCCGGCATGTGCCGGTGTCACGGTCTGAATTTACCACCAGTCTGAATTTACCAGGTAAATTTAAGCTGTAGCAGCCACGGTCTGAATTTACCACAGTATAAATTTACCAACTTGGTATAATTGGGCCTAGTCTGAATTTACCAGCCTAATGAGATTTATGTTCATGTTCATACTTGAATTATTTACACTTTTATCTTGATGAATATTGATTTAAGTAAGACTCCTCATGATTATAATAATTTAGTTATTCTCTCAAATTTACCAACTTAGTATAATTAGACTGCTGTCATTGGGCCTAGTCAGAATTTACCAGCCCAATATGATAGGAGATTTATATCATACTTGATCCACAAATAAATTTTCACTTTATCTTGATGAATATTGATTTGTTTGAGTGAGACTCATCATGATTATAATAATTTAGTTATTCTGTCAAATTTACCAACCTGGTATAATTAGACTCCTGTCATTGGACCTAGTCAGAATTTACCAGCCCAATATGATATGGGATTTACGTTCATACTTGATCCACAAATACATTTTCACTTTATCTTGAATGAATGAATGAATGAATGAATGACCCGTGTTTTAGTTCCAGTTTATGCACTAAGTAGGCTGATCAGGACCAGCCAGCAGCCAGGAATGATCAACTTCATGAATATTGATTTGTTTAAGTATATATGAAAGAACGGAGTCAAAATGTAAAGTGTTTTGAACAACTTTATTAACTTCATTTACACATAATTATACTAATAAAATTCAATCCAAACCATTCTTGTCTACTGATAATCAAATCTCACAATTGTAGTCACAATTCGCGTTCTATTAGTCCACAAATGTGTTGAAATGCTTGGTACAAAATCGCAGCACGAAACGGTAAATTTAGACTTCCCGGAAGTTGACCGGGGAAAAAAATCGATCTGCGCATGCGCATGGTAAATTTATACTAGCACACGATCAGACCGTGACACCGGAAGCTCCGGTTTTTTCGGTTCTGAAAGTGTCATTTTTCCAAATCGTGTAAATCCATTGAGATGCTTTGGGGGGGTTGGCTCTCTATGCCGCTCACCGACGAGCGGTCCTGACTAGCCCGTTGTTTCACGATGTTATACATGTGTGATATCATGTTTCACGCACGTAGCACATTGTTCGACCAAATCAACAAAGCTATTCCAGTATATATATTGTCAGACCCTCCAGGATTTCGCGATGTAACATCAACGCAAATTCAACCAATCCCCATGAATTCAGGGCGGTGTTGCAATTATATCCAATCACCGCAACTTTCCCACAAATTTGACCAATCGTTGGCGTCGTCTTGAGGTGACGTCGACAAACTACCTTCCGCCTTACTTCCGTGTTTCCGTTCAAGAGAAGCAGTATGTGCGAGTCTCAGGGGAGATTGCTTGCACACAGCACTAGTATTGAGGTTTTTCACCTGACGTCACAGGGTCACGTGACGCCCCGGTGTCCGCCATTTTGAAGGTCAAGCTAGCTAATGTCAACAACATCATAGCTAGTATGTTACTGTAGCAATGTTTCCGTTCAGTCATTTGGATGACTGTTAAAACCTTTCAGTCTCAAGTTTTTCCTTTACTGTATTTAATAGTTTACTGTAATTATGATCCAGCAGCTATTTACACCGGATCCAGTGTAAATAGCTGCCGGAGCGCGCTCCGGGTTGCTCCCCCTCAAATTAAGCAGCGCGCTCCGGCTTGCTCCCGGAGTGCTCCGGCCGAGGTTCCGGAGCGCGCTCCGGCTTGCTCCCCCTCAAATTAAGCAGCGTGCTCCGGCTTCCTCCAGCCAGAGCGCGCTGCTTAATTTGAGGGGGAGCAAGCCGGAGCGCGCTCCGGAACCTCGGCCGGAGCACTCCGGGAGCAAGCCGGAGCGCGCTGCTTAATTTGAGGGGGAGCAAGCCGGAGCACGCTCTGGCAGCTATTTACACTGGATCCGGTGTAAATAGCTGCCGGATCATAATTACAGTAAACAAGTAAATACAGTAAAGGAAAAACTTGAGACTGAAAGGTTTTAACAGTCATCCAAATGACTGAACGTAAACATTGCTACAGTAACATACCAGCTATGATGTTGTTGACATTAGCTAGTGCTAACAGCTAGTTGCTAGTACACTGCTACAACACAGACACCGACCCTAATAATACAGTTCTTGGTCATTGCCTGGTAACAGCAAATTTATAACGGGCCATGTCTCAACAGACTAAGAAGTTATTTCAATGACATTTAATAACATTTTGTTTATCCTGAGGACCGAAAGTAAATGAAAATGTGAACAAACCTTAGCTGTAATAAGATGGCGACCACCGGCTCCAGGGACGACCCACTGATGTAGGCATGTTACCCAGCCTGACACAAAATATTTGTAGGTATCCAAACTCTTATACGCTTTCAGATCAATACCTGTGTATGGCGATGGGTTTTTAACAACATAGGTATACAGATCATGTGGGCCGAAGTCAGGTAAAGACGAGGGCTTCGCGTACTTCCGTACGTCAGTGAACAATCCTGGTGGAAGCAGGTAAACGTCGTTCTCCAAGCCTGCTAACCTCAATTTTTGCAAATACCTCTCCCTCTGCTCGCCCTGTAAATGCCCTACGTCGCTGGATAGTGAAGGTGTTTTCTGCATCTCGCTCCTTTTTCTTTTATGTTTTTTGTTTGTCGCCTTCCTCGCATTCAAACTGATTCGAGCCGTGACGTCCAAAATGGCAGCCTCACATGACTTGGTCACGTGGGTGAAAAACCTCAATAGGGTGACCAGACGTCCCGGTTTTACCGGGACAGTCCCGATTTGGGGTTGTGTGTCCCGAGTCTGTCGGGACACGGATATGTCCCGGTTTTCGCCACTCGCGACGTTTGCGACTAAGCAGCGTGGGAATCATTAGCGGAGAAATGTCTGCATTTACTATTTTGATGAATTGACAGGAATCGCAAACTTTCCTGGTTACTGCCCCCTGGCCCTGTGGCATGGGTGTTTATTTAGCCACATTATTCCAGACAACAGAACAGGTTGCCATGCAACAATAAAATAAACATTAACTGGCGCGAATGTTCTTTGTCTAGCAGCTAGCAGCAGTAATGCCGCAGCAATTATGCCGAAAAGAAAATGTACCTTTTCCAAAGATTTACAGGGCACCTACCCCTTCCTCCGAGAGGTGCAGAACAATGTGCACGAAGCCGACTGCACACACTGTGTTTTGTTCGTGTTCTGAGTTGGGTAGCCTATGCTGCAAATGCTGTGCGCTCCTGTGGGGGCTTTCCTCGGGCTGTCGCCCCTCTCCTCCTTTATTGCTGAGAGAGGCCCTTCATATAATCTTTTTTTATTCACCTTGTTATCCTGAGATAACGACATAATTAATTCAGGATCTCGAGAAAACAACACAACTAATTCGAGATCTCGAGAAAACAAAACAATTATTCCGTGATCTCGAGAAAACAAAGCAATTATTTCATGATCTCAGCTGGATCACTGTATCTCCATCAGTAGAGACGAAGCCGGGCCAGTCTTCTGCAGAGGTGCCGTGGACTAATTTTGAAATTATCCCTTATTAAAAGACTTGATGCAATCTCTCCCTGTGTCAACCCCTGATCTAAATATTGCCTTATTAGGTGATCGATTATTCCAGACATTCTAATGACCAAAGTTGCGTCTATACAGAATGAGAAATAGCCCCAAAGTCAGCATATCACAAGTCTCTTGGCGCACCTGAATGAACCATTTCTCAGCTGTTTACTCGAGATCATGAAATAATTTTGTTTTCTTGAGATCACGGAATAATTGTTTTGTTTTCTTGAGATCTCAGAATAACGGTTTTGTTTTCTCGAGATCTCGAATTAGTTGTTGTTTTCTCAAGATCCTGAATTAATTATGTCGTTATCTCGGGATAACAAGGTGAATTAAAAAAAAAAAAGGATTATATAAAGGGCCTCTCTTGGCTTCTGTAGTATATATTCTCAAATCACTTGTCTCTTTTTTGTTTCTGTTTAACATACCATTCTGACAGTTTGGCCATATTGCTGTGTTGAGCAGCTTGTTGCACCTTCCATTAAAGTGTTCACTTTTGTACACATCTTGCTTTATTCATTCAGTTGTGGGAATGGTTAGTAAGGTTGATTCTGACCTAGGCTATGCTGAGGCCACATATCTACTTTTTAAGTTCATGCTATAGTGCATACAATTTTAGAGATATAGCCTACATGTGCATATGCATTCTTCTTGGTGTTCTCACAAACAGGTGGAATAAATCAGTTTAAATTTGGCCTATGGACATAGCCTGGCCTATTCTCAGCCATTACAAAATCTGTTGTCTGACCATAATTTAACTGATCTGTACACCACTATGCTACTAGATAACAAAATGCCTGTTTGTTTTATTTCATGTGAGATGTTGATAAATGTGAGCTTCAACAAAATGATAAGAGCACCTCTCTGAGTGTCATGTTTACGTAAAAAAAAGGTGTGTGCACGAGCATGGTCGCGCGCAAAAGTGTCCCAGTTTCAGACTAGGGAAATCTGGTCACCCTACACTAGTAATAATGTTTTGTTTTGTTTTTTTTCTTATATGAAGGCTGAGGCATTTCCTTTTGAATTTGAAGTCCGTGTTTTATATAGGCTTTAATTCTTTATAGTGTTACTGAAAGTGTGTTATGTTTATATTGAAGCACTGTGTGCACATTACGTTTTTTTTTTTTTTTTACTTAATACAAGAAATTAATGGATGCCAAAATTTTGCAAAATGGTATTTTATTTTCCATTGTTTAGGCAGCTTCAGCATCATACTGTGAGATTCTGTTCAAATTGTTTTTTTTTTCCTTCTATGAAGCCTGAGCCATTTATTTTATTAGTTTATAATTATTGTTTAATTTATTCTTCAGGAGAGACTGCCTGCACACAGTACTAGTATTAATAGTTTTTTTTCTTACATGAAAGCTGAGGCATTTATATTATATTTTAAGGTAACTTCATGTTGTGCTGTGAGGTTCTCTGCACTTTAACTTTTGAACCAACAGGTGCATTTGGATAAGTAAAGCCTATTTTTCTGCATTTTTATAGTCCTGGTAATCTTTTATATTGGTAAAGTTGTTCATAGGACCATTTCTCAGTGTCTTTGTTTTTTTCATCAATAGTTTTTCAGTAATAACTTTAATCTTTAACATATCTTTAACATCACTCAATTTTAATCACAAAAAGAGAAAATCACAACAATTTCTCGCAACTTTCACTTCCTCCCGCAATGTAATTGCAACAAAAACCTAAAAAACACCGCAACTTTCATCCAATTTTTTGGAACCCCCCCCCGCAACATCAAACACTTTAGCCTGCAACAATCACAGAAGAGGCCCCCGAAATCCTGGGGGGACTGATATAGTAAAAACGGTATCACAGCAAAAGGTTGTTTCAACATTTAAATTAGTAGTTGCTAGATGTTTTGAAATATCAAGCCTTGTACTTGAAATATTATTTCAGATGAATTGATGAAATGTATTGAACATTTGATGTGAATATGCAAATCATATAACTATTAATATTATAGGGGCGGCACGGTGGTGTAGTGGTTAGCGCTGTCGCCTCACAGCAAGAAGGTCCTGGGTTCGAGCCCCGGGGCCAGCGAGGGCCTTTCTGTGCGGAGTTTGCATGTTCTCCCCGTGTCCGCGTGGGTTTCCTCCGGGTGCTCCGGTTTCCCCCACAGTCCAAAGACATGTAGGTTAGGTTAACTGGTGACTCTAAATTGACCGTAGGTGTGAATGTGAGTGTGAATGGTTGTCTGTGTCTATGTGTCAGCCCTGTGATGACCTGGCGACTTGTCCAGGGTGTACCCCGCCTTTCGCCCGTAGTCAGCTGGGATAGGCTCCAGCTTGCCTGCGACCCTGTAGAAGGATAAAGCGGCTAGAGATAATGAGATGAGATGAGATTAATATTATAAATGTTTGCATGAGATTGCATGAGAGACAACCATTTACATTTTTTTTCAAGCCCTAAGGCCCCCCCCCCAGCTGCGCCATGCACGTCTGACCTTGTCAGACTTTTCAGGTTTTTGAAAATTTTATACTTGCACCCATGTACTCATGTGCTTATTCAGTTTTTAGCCATGTTGAATTTAGTTCGTTTGGTCCATGGCAGGCATCGCTTATCCACGCGATCTTGACAAGAATTGTGTGAGACTTCAAAACGTGAAGTGTCAGCCAGGTGTCAGGGCCGCCATTTTGAAAACTGGTCTCCAAATTAAATATTGCATAAAAACAAGCTTAAATGACGATTACTGCCTACTTTTTTCAAACTTTTCTGATTGCTATCAAAACAAACAAAACTTCCGGCTTGATTACATCAGCATTTGAAAAAGGGCGCGCCCTTTTTTTTTTTGACAACGTTGGCAGATGTTGGTCACTTTGATTTCCACTGTACGTTTTACTTCTGTCCTACGATGTCTCGCACAAGTCTCAACGAATCTCGTTTACGGCCATTGCTTTGACATATGGACTGATCTATTCCATAGCATATTTCAAACACTCATAACTTGCTATAGCAGTGACAAAATAGCTATCAGAAATGCATTCCTATATTTAATAAAATGAGAGAGAGAATTTGATGATGATAAATTTGCCTTCAGTTGTCCTTTAACATTAGTTTGTTCCTGAACATGACGTATGAACAAGTGAATGTGCATTCTCTTTGTCAGGGAGCATGAAGTATTCTGTCAGAGATGGTTGGGAGACGGATGTAAGTGCAGAAGGTGTGTTTATTAATACACGTGATGACAGATAAACAATCCAGAACGGCAGGAAAAATTGTGAAATGGGCAATAGGTCGAGCGAGGCACAAACAGGCTATTGTAGACTCGGCGGAATGAAAGACGAGAAACAGGAAATCAGGGATCAGGAAACCAAACAAGGAAATAAGGCTCGGTAACATGTCAGCAACGCAACTCAATACTTTGCAAAGTAAGTGTGTTTTCACAGTTTTTATACAGGTGTGCCGAGTCATCAGTGCTCAAGTCCAAGTCGAGTTACGAGTCCTTAAAGGGCTCCTGACAGCACAAAATATGTTAAATTGTTAATTTCAGCCATATTGAGTTGAATAAAATGACATTTACTTCACACATTGCGCAACAGAATAGTAACAAACATCGTTCTGAATGGCCCGCCACGCAGGTAAATCGATATCATAGCGAGCCAACCCACGGCCGAGGAAGAAGGCGGATATGACATTACATGCAGAACCACTGACAGACATTTTCTCAACTTCTCGTTGTTCACCAGTGCTTTGCAAGTGAATATTTTTGCGTCTGAGTCGTTTATTTTGGTGAATATGCCTGCTTGTTGTGTGGCTGGATTTTGCTGAAACACCAGGGAAGCCAGGTATAGTCTGTACACCTTTCCCAAGGATCCCATCAGACGCGAAGAGTGGGCAAAACCAAGTGCGCCGGACACGGGACATGTGGACTCCCAATGACAGGTGGGCCTCTGACAGACATGCGACACTTGTTTGATTAGTTGTTGATTGATGATTTTTCGGTGTAGATCTCCATCTTGTAATGAGATATTTACTAATAAATAATAGCAATAGGTGAATTTGTTCATGATTCAAAGTTCTGCCACAGTTCCGCTGCAATACCGTGTTGGCTGGACCTTATAGGCCTAACATGCAATTGAATTTCATCAGTTCATAGAAGTTTTTATTCTTATCAAATAAAAATGTGAGAAAATGGCCCAAATCTAAAAGACCATGAACTTTCAAGAAAGCATATTTTTTTAAAAGGAAATCAGTGCGGTAATATTGTCTGCATGCGCACCCCCCCCCCCCCCCCCCCCCCCCCCCCCCCCCCCCCCGAGGACTAGATCTATTATTATTATATTATCATTCAGTGTTTTGGAGCCTCCCAATGTCAGCTGGGATCACGACGTCCTCTGCATTGGGCCCGTCGTCGTCTGTGTCCGAGTCGGAAATCTTGCCTTCTGCAGGCAAATCTTCCAGATACGGCTCAAAACGATAAGGCAAAATGCCACCCACTGCTTTGTCTTCATGTAATCCGACATGTCCAGTGTCAACCTCAAAATGGGTCTCAGTTTCTGAAGACTGGTCAGAAAATCGCTCTGTTTCGTCGGCCATAGCTGCCTTGAAGGCCGAGCAGTCATTCTGCATGTGACATCACGGCAAATATGGCGGCCACTGACAGCGGCTTAGCGCTTGGCCAGATTGACGCAACTTTGCACAAAGACAAATCTACTGATTTCGTTCTGTTGGTGGTTAGTTCTATCATGAAAGTGATCAGTGGTGTTTGTAGTTTTATTACAGAAACCTATTTTAGAGCATAATTTTGCTGTCAGGAGCCCTTTAAAATTGGGGCACAAGTTGGATTCGAGTACTACAAGCCTGACACCCTCACACAGGAAATCTACTAGAGCTACATAATTGATCCATTGTGCTGATCCAGAACTTGTCCTTAAAAAGAGGTGAGATCAAACCGATCCACTAGAGGATATGGATGGTAAAGATAATTACAGTGCCTTGCAAGTTTTGTTGCATTACAGGCTGGAATTAAAATGGATTTTTGGAGGGTTAGCACCATTTGATTTACACAACATGCCTACCACTTTAAAGGTGAATTTATTTATTTATTTATTTATTTTTAATTGTGACACAAACAATAATTAAGATGAAAAAACAGAAATCTGGAGTGTGCATAAGTATCCCCCCCCCCCCCCCCCCCCCCAAAAAAAAAAAGTCAATACTTTTATAGAGCCACCTTTTGCTACAATTACAGCTGCAAGTCTCTTGGGGTATGTCTCTATTAGCTTAGCACATCTAGCCACTGGAATTTTTGCCCATTCCTCAAGGTAAAGCTGCTCCAACTCCTTCAAGTTAGATGGGTTGCATTGGTGTACAGCAATCTTCAAGTTATGCCACAGATTCTCAATTGAATTGAGGTCAGATCACGACGTCCTCTGCATTGGGCCCGTCGTCGTCTGTGTCCGAGTCGGAAATCTTGCCTTCTGCAGGCAAATCTTCCAGATACGGCTCAAAACGATAAGGCAAAATGCCACCCACTGCTTTGTCTTCATGTAATCCGACATGTCCAGTGTCAACCTCAAAATGGGTCTCAGTTTCTGAAGACTGGTCAGAAAATCGCTCTGTTTCGTCGGCCATAGCTGCCTTGAAGGCCGAGCAGTCATTCTGCATGTGACATCACGGCAAATATGGCGGCCACTGACAGCGGCTTAGCGCTTGGCCAGATTGACGCAACTTTGCACAAAGACAAATCTACTGATTTCGTTCTGTTGGTGGTTAGTTCTATCATGAAAGTGATCAGTGGTGTTTGTAGTTTTATTACAGAAACCTATTTTAGAGCATAATTTTGCTGTCAGGAGCCCTTTAAAATTGGGGCACAAGTTGGATTCGAGTACTACAAGCCTGACACCCTCACACAGGAAATCTACTAGAGCTACATAATTGATCCATTGTGCTGATCCAGAACTTGTCCTTAAAAAGAGGTGAGATCAAACCGATCCACTAGAGGATATGGATGGTAAAGATAATTACAGTGCCTTGCAAGTTTTGTTGCATTACAGGCTGGAATTAAAATGGATTTTTGGAGGGTTAGCACCATTTGATTTACACAACATGCCTACCACTTTAAAGGTGAATTTATTTATTTATTTATTTTTAATTGTGACACAAACAATAATTAAGATGAAAAAACAGAAATCTGGAGTGTGCATAAGTATCCCCCCCCCCCCAAAAAAAAAAAAAGTCAATACTTTTATAGAGCCACCTTTTGCTACAATTACAGCTGCAAGTCTCTTGGGGTATGTCTCTATTAGCTTAGCACATCTAGCCACTGGAATTTTTGCCCATTCCTCAAGGTAAAGCTGCTCCAACTCCTTCAAGTTAGATGGGTTGCATTGGTGTACAGCAATCTTCAAGTTATGCCACAGATTCTCAATTGAATTGAGGTCTGGGCTTTGACTAGGCCATTCCAAGACATTTAAATGTTTCCCTTTAAACCACTCCAGTGTAGCTTTCGCAGCATGTTTAGGGTCATTGTCTTGCTAGACCGTGAACCTTGGTCCCAGTCTCAAACCTCTGGCTGACTCAAACAGGTTTTCCTCCAGAATTGCCCTGTATTTAGTGCCATCCATCTTTCCTTCAATCCTGACCAGCTTTCCTGTCCCTGCAGATGAAAAACATCCCCACAGCATGATGCTGCCCCCACCATGCTTTATTGTAGGAATGGTGTTCTCAGGGTGTTGGGTTTGCGCCACACATGGCATTTCCCATGATGGCCAAAAAGTTCAATTTTTGTCTCATTTGACCAGAAAATCTTCTTCCATGTGTTTGGGGAGTCTGCCACATGCTGTTGGGCAAACTCCAAACGTGATTTATAATTAAAAAAAAAAAAAGCAGTGACACTTTTTCTGGCCACTCTTCCATAAAGCCCCACTTAAAGTGCTTAAAGTGGTCCTATGGACAGATACTCCCATCTCCACTGTGGATCTTTGCAGCTCCCTCAGCGTTATCTTTGGTGTTTTTGTTGCATCTCTGATTAATGCCCTCCTTGCCTGGTCTGTGAGTTTTGGTGAGCGGCCTTCTCGTCAGGTTTGTAGTGGTGCCATATTCTTTCCATTTTGCTATAATGGATTAAATGGTGCTCCCTGGGATATTCAAAGTTTGGAATATTTTTTATAGCCCAACCCTGATCGATACTTCTTCATAACTTTTGTCTCTGACCTGTTTGGAGGCTCCTTGGTTTTCATGTTGCTTGCTTAGTAGTGTAGCAGAGTCAGGGTCCTTCCAGAACAGGTTGATTTATACAGACATCATGTGACACTTTGATTGCACACAGGTGGATCTTAATCAACTAATTATGTGACTTATGAAGTGAATTGGTTGGACCAGCTCTTATTTAGGGGTTTCATATGAAAGGAGGGGGGGGGGGTGAATACTTATCCACACTCCAGATTTCTGTTTTTTCATCTTATTGTCACAATAAAATAAATAAATAAATAAATACAATTAAAAAAGTGCACCTTTTAAAGTGGTAGGCATGTTGTATAAATCAAATGGTGCTAAGCCCCCAAAAATCCATTTTAATTCCAGCCTGTAATGCAACAAAACAGGACAAATACCAAGGGGGATGAATACTTTTGCAAGGCACTGTAACTGTAGATTTCATTGTTGGATCAACTGGACTGATTTTGTCATGCCATGGTTCAATTTAAAGGTCCCATGGCATGAAATTTTCACTTAATGAGGTTTTTTAACGTTAAAATGAGTTCCTCTGACCTTCTTAAGTCACCCCAGTGGCTAGAAATGTCATAATGTGTAAAGCAAACTATGCCCACCCTTTGTCAACATTTGAGAATGGCGCGTCAAAATGGCGCATTGATAGGCTCTTCCCTTTACTACGTCAGCAAGGGAGATGATCCCCACGCCCCCCCTCTGGATTCCCACCCACTGTATGGATTGCCCACCCAGCTCAAAAGTTGCCACCATAGATACGTCACTTCAATTTTGTAGTGAGGAGACCATAGAGGACACAACAACATGGCACCACCTAAGCGAGCGAAACATGGAAATTGCGCTGTACATGGATGTGACAACACAGCAAGGAGTCTGTTTTTACTGCCGACGGGAGAGCCCCTGAAGACACAGTGGCTTAATTTTATTTACTCCAATAATACACCGTCGAGTCTACCTAAGACGGTGCATGTTTGTCGGAAGCATTTTCCTGATGAATGTTTCCACAACTTGGGACAGTACAGGGCAGGTTTTGCACATCAACTGTCACTGAAGCCTGGGTCCGTACCAAGCATCCCTGCCGCATCAGCCACAAACACCGAACAAGTAAGTGTATAACTGTTAAGTCGTTTTGACGTGTTTTAAAATCGGTGCGTTAGCCTTGCAATGGCTACATTAGCTATGCAGCTAACCGCTTCCTGCAGTTAGCCAGGTACTCTGCGCTGAAGGTACTCCTGCTGAAGTCGGTGATTTACAGTTTGTTCAACTGCTTGCGCTTCTGCTTCGGGGTCGGACTCCAGGTCAAAAGCAAAAGCTTGGACTGGAGCTTGACCTGCCATTGCTACTGTTCACACACAGGTAGCATGCCCACAGCTTGGTCAAGCCCCTCCCCCTCCCCCCATGGCCCGCCCCCACCCTCTACCCTTCCCCACCTCCATGCTTCTCATTAGCAAAACAACGCACTGGGAAAAGGGCTGAAATGGGGCTTTCTCCCAGGAGGCTATATCTACATGCCGAGGGTTCATTTCGAGAAAGGCTGTGGATATAACATCCGGAAACCTCCACGAGCCCGTTTAAAGCATCAACAAACCACCATGCCATGGGTCCTTTAAAATCATCAATATCAAAATTATTTTCCTTCTCCCAAGTAGTCTATTGTGTGCATATAAATGAACATTACTCAGTGAGAATTGTTGTAAGGGAGAGATAATATGAACTACTAACATTACTGGTTCATGTTGCAGTCACTTACCATTAAGAGCTCTAACCATTCACCAGAAATTAATATAAAATGTGCCATAACTATGGTGGCTAAGAGTGGCCTCAACACTTCCTGGGCTCACGCTAGCCGCTCGCACGTCCGCAAATTGCGAAGTTTTATTCCAATTTGCGAAAAGAAAATAATCTGTATTCACATTTTATGTGAAAGTCATTTAAAGTTTAAGCAAAATCCATCAAACAATTGCAATTTCTCAAGATAAACAGTACCTTTCAGGGCCTGAATTTGGGCGCGGGATTGCGGGTATCGCGCATGTTTTTTTTAATTCCCGCACCTTGAACGATTCTAATGCAAGAGATTCCCGCACACATTACTGCATTGCCTGACAACGTCAATCTAATAATGGATCAGTGTGAATGCGCGACTACCTTCTGTTCTCAAGGTTACTTGAATTTAACCCTCCTTTTACTGACTGACCCCCCTCTCCCCCCGTAGCCTACTCAGAAAAAAACAGCAGACACAGACAGTTCACACAGATACAGCGCGCGCACTCTTCCTCTCTCGGACTTTCGCTGTAAAACACATGGACCACTGGCTAAAACGTACAAGTGCAGTGGCAGAAGTTTCCCCTGTTAAGAGGAAAACTCCTGAATCCGATGGTGGTAATAGCAGTGTGAGTGATACCGTTGAGAATACTGCTGAGAATACACAGGACGAGACCGCTAACGTTAACGTCGACGTTGCAAAGGGGATTAGATCAGAGCATGGCTATAAGAAAAAAGTATTTACAAGGAAAAGCAAAGGACACCGATGCTGACAAAAGGGATGACCACTAGGAGAAAGAGTAGGAAAGACTACATATGTACAAGGATCCTGCACTCAGCAAAGATGAATTGTTCAGTGTTGAGAACAATTTGATTTTTTTTAATTTAAAGATGGCATATGACACAGGAGACAGGGCTATATGGTATAAGAGAATCCTGAAAAGTCAACAAAGACTGTTGTCATGTTAACGTTCTATATGTGGACTGAAATAAAGTTTTTAAATTCATTCAGTGTTAAGAACAGTTTGATAGTGTTTTCTTATTTTAATTGTAGACATTAAACAGAGGACAGGGATGATCAGATCAAACATGAGAATAGAAAAATGATATAAAAGTTGATAAAAAAAAGATTATATAAAAATGTTATAAAAGGAAAAAGCAAAGGTCACTGATTAAAGAGATGGCCACTAAAAGAAGAGACAAATAACACAAACATAGTTAAGAGAATCCTGAAAAGTCAGCAGACTGGTTTAAGTTAGATTTTAAGTTAGACTTGTTGTGTCAATAAATTCACTGAGTGCTATTAAGAACAGACTGATTTTTTTTCTTTTTTTATAATTAAACGAAGCAGTGACACTTAAAGAATAGTGCATGAAGATGAGGAAGAAACAGCTCTGTGTAAAGCAACACTAAGGAGGTTGTAAAATTAGCTTAACTAAAAGGCACACAACCTTCCAAACTCTTCCTAGAGCCTTACTCGCACTGCTAGAAAAAGGCTATTGGTGTTTGATGGCATAATACAGTCAGTCAGCAATGTCATGCTGTAAAGGATCTCTTTCATTTTGTGGTGGTTTTCTACCCTCCACCCGAAACTGAACAGTCCATATCTTAGATGGCTGGTGGGAATAATACTTGCATTTATCCACCCTTTGTCTGACAATGCTATCCAAATTTGGAGATATCAAAATGAAAAGTCTACTAAAAAGGATACCTCAAATGGTGACAAAAGGTTACATACTGTAGAGATCTTCAATCTGAGTAGTGGCAGAAGGTAAGACCTAAGCTATTTAAGCCCACAAGTAGCGTTCCCCACAAACTGTGTAAATCCCCCCCATTTGAATCACTGAGGGGGGGGAATTCCCCCCCACTCTGAAAAATGAAATTCAGGCCCTGCCTTTCGTGTCCATCTTCGATGTTTTGATTTATAACCAATGCCCCCGAGTTTCGAAGCTTCTTATTGGTTGACCGCAAATTACGTCTTCCAATAGCATCGGACCTTACATATAAAATGATCAATTTCCGAGTTGCGCTGATGATGTCGCCAATTCTCGCTCATTAGTGAACAAGATTATAGCAAGGTTTGTTTAAAATAAATTATCCGACTTTACGTATGACAAAAACTTATCTAAAAAGTGAGATAACATATTAGAATATTCTGTTAGCTTTCTCAGTTAGGAATAAAAACACGATATAACCATTCTAAAGACGTATTTTCTACATATCAACCCTGACAGAACTTTGGAAGAACTCACAGATGAACCAGGATATATGGACCAAGTGTACCTTGTTTTCAGAGCGTTTTGACGCACATGGTTCAAAGTTTTGACTGCAAGTTTCACTTGAGAAATTAATGGTGAATATTGTTATATTTGGGTTATGAGATTAATTTATAAGAAACAACCATTGATTTTAACTCCCTGAGCTCCCTTCATCCTACCCATAAAGACACCCCCCTCCCCCTAAACACACACACGGATCCGAATTATACACATACACCCACACCCACACAGGCCAGTCAGCATACTATAGAGGGTGACTAAGGGCTAAAAGGTGCATAGATAGCAAAGAATGCAAAGCACATCACACCAGATGTTAGATATAATTATAATGAAAAATATGGACTCTGTAAACCAGATTAAGCAGGTTAAATTAAACACACAATTTCATTACATATATACAGTTGATGAAATGATCAAAATAAGAGGATTCAAGAATAAATAAGCATGCTATGAACATAAATCAAGAACATGGAAAGACAAAGGCAGGAAACAAGCTTGCAAACACTATTGAAACACCAACAAACTACAATAACAATTCTTTTTTCAGTATTATGTCAGTGCAAGAAACATTTAGAAGTATAACATATCTTGCTAAAAAAATTACTTTGCTAAAAAGAAAATTATTCTTTTAGCATTTCTTGCTAAGCGAAATTGCTAAAGAAAAATTTGAGTCTTTAGCACTTTTCGCTAAAACAATTTAGGTCCTAGTGTGAGCACAGACTTCCCAATTAACACAACACTCACAAATGCAGAAAACACATGCATCAGTTTGACCATGTGTAGCTGCATCACAAAAAGTCTTGCAAATTAAGAATGTTGGCAAACATAGAGAACACAAATATAGCCTTCAGCATATGTAACAATTTGATTTGAGAACATGTATAGAGGGCTCCGAGATGATGCTAAAAATAGTAACACTGTGCGTGCGCGGCCATCTTGGAAGTCACTCGCTCCAGAGCGCGCATAGAGTACACATCATAGAGTACAAATTCACCGATTCGTTTCCACGTTAGAGGGCTTAGAAGCTTGGATTTTTTAAGAATTTAGACATCTGAAGTGATGGAGCACTACTGTGAAAGTTTGGATAAGCAGGCACGGGAGCGTTATGCTGAGAAGGTACGTTTCATTGGGAATGTAGATCCATACACTGTTAGTGAGAAGGAATGGAAAGCTGACCCCAGCTTGTTGCCGCATTTAACATACATAGATCTTGTGAACTATCTAGTGTTTCACCCAAGTCCATTTTGTGAACTAAAGGATTTCCAGAACTACAAGAGTATGGAAGCATACGATAGATTTGTGTCCGGTTGGGTCCGCGATGTGTCGGTGTTTACTGCTGAAGACGGAGAGACAAAAGTGATCAGAGGGAAAGTGTTACACTCGCAGAGTCTATCCCAGCCTAGTCTACACCCCTGGATAATAGTTGACAAGAGACATGCTATTTTGTGTGCACATTGCAACTGCATTGCTGGACTTGGGGAATGTTGCTCCCATGTTGCTTCCCTGTTGTTTTATGTTGAAGCGGCCACGAGACTGAGGGAAAGAACGACGGTCACACAACAGCCGGCATACTGGATGCTACCGGTAACTATGAAATTAAAATAACTATTTTAGTAACTATTTTAGTAACTATGAAATTCAAGACAATTTAACCTACCTGTCACAAAGTGATCAGAACAAATCCGGATACAGTCAAGTTGTCCTAAATTTGATCGGTTGACGGCAGCCAGCCACTGTCGTCTCCTCCGCTCGCTTTTCTCCTGTGCTGCAATTCCCTGGTTAGTCACGACTTTAGGGAGTCTGTGGAAGCTTTTGCCACCCTTTTCCTCCCGGCTACTACAGCCAACAATGACGCACGTATTCGGCATTGTCACCCCTTTTTGCTTCGCTGAACAACAATGCACTGACACAGCCTGACCCAGGCGACCTTTGACTTCCAATATGGCCGCCGCCGGGTTCGCGCTGACCTCGAAGCACTCTATACAGCAAATTCAGACAATATTCATAAAAACAGAAACGCGCTGCAAACTACGCAATGGAAGTAGCCACAAGACAAAGCAAAGTTTCCACCAAGAGGACTGACTGAGGGACCCTTCGATGCTTCACAGTCCGAGTAAGTTTAACTTAAAGGAGCCGACTCACCCTTCCCAGAATCCAGTTCATTGTTTTGAAATCACACAACTGCGACTCTGCGAGCTTTCTGTGCCTGGCATGTGAAGCCTCTCTGCTTCACATGTAAGGTGACTGCATTTTCAAACCCCAAAACTGGGACCCTTCAGTATACCACACGTTCATGCATGCGCACATGTACGCACTGATACCTGCACCACTGGCGTTTTCATGAAGATGGGGGACAATCATTTGAGTGCTTGGCACACCTAGTGATGACACCTTTCAACCAGTGTTATAGTCGAGTCACTAAACCTAGAGTCTGAGTCCAGTCCAAATCAGTAAAGAAAATTTAGATTCGAACAAGACTCCAATCACACCATTTGACGGTGGCTGATGCTGCCTTTATGTGAAACTGTCTCTGCTACTGTGTTGGACTAACATTACTGCTTGACCGCCCCATTTTAGTTAATAGGCTACAGATAAAAAGCTTGTTCATTGCTCAGCAAGCCCCGCCCACTATCAACAGGGCAAATAATATGAGAGAGGGTTAACACTAGCTAGTTCATTGGTCAGCAAGCCCCGCCCACTATCAACAGAGCAATGAACATAGCGTGTCACTAACTTCTCTGGGTGGAGTCTTGCCAAATGACAATTGAAGTTTGAGGTTGTCCCCATCGTCTCCTCAATAGTTCTTCTACATATGGAACACGTAGCAGTACATTTTTCCCACTGCACAAGAAATCTGTATAAGCAAAGCAGACAATCCTAGGGGCTTCTCTCCAGGCATTTTAGCGCCATTAACGTTAGTTTGTTCCTGAACATGATGTATGAACAGGTGAATATGCATTCTCTTGCACAAAATTAGGATAAAAATTAATGTAGATATAAATATCTTGTGCCAAATTATTCTGGCATGTTACAAAAAAATCAAGAAAAAAAAAAGAGTCCTCGTCTCCAATTTGAGTCCGAATGCAGTTAATGCACGAGTCCGAGTCATCAGTGCTGAAGTCCAAGTCAAGTCACGAGTCCTTAAAATTAGGGTATGAGTCGGATTTGAGTACTACAAGCCTGCCTTCAACAGCCACAAAGCATAGTGTATTTTAAAACTATATAATAACATTATAGTAAACACAAAACACAAGGATTGCACTTGTATAATATAACATTTATTGATAGTTGAATACCTTTCAAAACATAAGTGTGCACAAGGATTGGCTGACAGCTTTTTTTATTTTTTTAAACAAAACAATGAACAAATCTTAGAATGGCCTATAAGTCACTAAAACCTTTTCTTTGACAATTTTTATACCATAAAAATAACTTGCATCCTCACAATGCAGTATCACTAGCTGGTCACAGTGAGTTTTACTGCTGCTTTCAGCTCCAGAGGTTTCACAGAATTAACTTAAAGGTCCCATGGCATGAAATTTTCACTTTCTGAGTTTTTTTAACGTTAAAATGAGTTCCTCTGACCTTCTTAAGTCACCCCAGTGGCTAGAAATTTCATAATGTGTAAACCAAACTATGCCCAACATTTGAGAATGGCGCGTCAAAACGGCGTGTTGATAAACTCTTCCCTTGCCTACGTCAGCAAGGGAGATGATCCCCACGCCCCCCCCCTGGATTCCCACCCACTGTATGGATTGCCCGCCCAGCTCAAAAGTTGCCACCAAACATGGAAGTTGCGCTGTACATGGATGTGACAACACAGAAAGGAGTCTGTTTTTACTGCCGACGGGAGAGCCCCTGAAGGCGCAGTGGCTTAATTTTATTTACTCCAATAATACGCCGTTGAGTCTACCTAAGACGGTGTATGTTTGTCGGAAGCATTTTCCTGATGAATGTTTCCACAACTTGGGACAGTACAGGGCAGGTTTTGCACATCAACTGTCACTGAAGCCTGGGTCCGTACCAAGCATCCCTGCCGCATCAGCCACAAACAGCGAACAAGTAAGTGTATAACTGTTAAGTCGTTTTGCCGTGTTTTAAAATCGGTGCCACGTTAGCCTTGCAATGGCTACATTAGCTGTGCAGCTAACCGCTTCCTGCAGTTAGCCAGGTACTCTGCGCTACAAAACCAAAAAGCATGCAGCATGCTCTGTTATAATAGCCAATCAAAACAGTTTTTACAAAGACACCCACATTCTTTTTTTTTAAGTCACTCGTTCATTTTATTTGTTTGTTTGTTCAGTAAAACCCCAAACATTTGTTGAATTTATTTTATTTCCTCGCGTCGCACCTTAATGACGTCAGCGCGCGGTATTTTTCCCTTCGCGGTTTGTTCCTTCTCTCTCGCCATAGTAAGACACCCACATCCGCTTGTTCTGACCCACTGGAGGTAGCGTCACAGTGCTGTTAGCCAATCAGAGGTAACACGTTTACATGTCATGAATATTAATGATAAGACCCACCCCCACCCTCTACCCTTCCCCGCCTCCATGCTTCTCATTAGCAAAACGACGCACTGGGAAAAGCGCTGAAATGGGGCTTTCTCCCAGGAGGCTATATCTACGTGCCGAGGGTTCATTTCGAGAAAGGCTGCAGATATAACATCTGGAAACCTCCACGAGCCCGTTTAAAGCATCAACAAACCACCATGCCATGGGACCTTTAAAAAGGGCAAGTTAAAAAAATTAAAACGTCAGAACATTAAACCATTATTCCACCTTGCTAACAGCAAACCATGAAAGAGCATTTAAAGAAAGATACCTTTGAGAACACCACCAGATGGTAGGCTCAAGTCCCCTCCTGAGCAATCCATTTTAGTTCACTGTCCCTGGAGTTTGCCCCGGTGAAGTAGGCCGCAACGGTGCTACTTCCTGGTTTTTATGCCTGCTTTTCCATCGTGTGAGACCTAAAATGTGCAATAATTGTATATGCAGAATGCAGCATTTTTGTAGCTGGCTACTTCACAAAAAACGGGTTAGTCTTCTGGAGGTCTTTAGAAAAGTCTGACTTTCTCTTCGGCATGACAGCAAACCATTACTGACAGATTCTATCAAGTGTCAGAGCAATTGCCAGTGATTGATTGATTTGTCTGTATGTGTGTCAGTGTTGATAAATGTATGCGTGAGTGCTGGAAGCAAGTATAATATTATTTTAACTATGGTGAAAACTGGGACAATTTGTTGATGAATGTTGAAAACCAGGACATTTTAGTGTATTATAGATATCTGTCAAGACTCTGGATGCCCAGCAAGAGACTTGGGACAGTCCTGGACAAACCGGGACGTCTAGTCACCGTATTCATGTGTCTAACAGGTTTGCTCTCCTCAGTAAAGCACCCGCTGAGAAACCTGAAAGAGCTCTGGTTATAGGAGACTCTATCTTATAGCATGAGAAATTAGTTAGGCCTTTAGGGGCACCAGTAGCTTTAGTTAAGTGTATACCCGGAGCCGGGGCTCCAGACATAGCAGCTAATCTTAGGGTCTTAGGCAAGCAAAGGTTTTCAAAGTTAATTATTCATATAGGAGCTAACAATATATGCCTTTGTCAGTCTAAGGTTACTAAGAGTAACTCTGTAGAGGTGTTTAAATTAGTAAAGGCGATGTCCAATGCTGTAACATGCTCTGGCCCCATCTCAATGCGGCATGGCGATGTACTGTAGCTTACAGCAGGTTATGGTCACTGAACTGCTGGTTGCCGAGGTGGTGCTCAGGAAAACAGTGTGGGCTTTATAGATAATCGGAGTAGTTTTGAAGGCAAGGTTGTCCTCTTAGGGTGGGACAGTATCCATCCCACTCAGGAAGGTGCTGCTCTTATTTCTTGCAGCATACTTTATAATCTCAGAACAGGTGTACTTAATTTGTGACAATCCAGAGACAAGGCCTGGGAGCAGACAAACAGGCTAAACTGACTGTCCGCTAGCTACACAGAGTCGTCACTCAGGTTTCACTATATTGAGACTGTGTTTGTTCCCCAAGCTACACTACCGTTCAAAAGTTTGGGGTCACCCAGACAATTTTGTGTTTTCCATGAAAAGTCACACTTTTATTTGCCACCATAAGTTGTAAAATGAATAGAAAATATAGTCAAGACATTTTTCTGGCCATTTTGAGCATTTAATCGACCCCACAAATGTGATGCTCCAGAAACTCAATCTGCTCAAAGGAAGGTCAGTTTTATAGCTTCTCTAAAGAGCTCAACTGTTTTCAGCTGTGCTAACATGATTGTACAAGGGTTTTCTAATCCTCCATTAGCCTTCTGAGGCAATGAGCAAACACATTGTACCATTAGAGCACTGGAGTGATAGTTGCTGGAAATGGGCCTCTATACACCTATGGAGATATTGCACCAAAAACCAGACATTTAGTAGAATTTAGCTAGAATAGTCATTTACCACATTAGCAATGTATAGAGTGCATTTCTGATTAGTTTAAAGTGATCTTCATTGAAAAGAACAGTGCTTTTCTTTCAAAAATAAGGAAATTTCAAAGTGACCCCAAACTTTTGAATGGTAGTGTATACCTAACAAATAGAAATACTCAGTTTGTTCTAGTAAATTAATTAACATAAAATTAGATCCTACTGAATGTACAGCCACTGCCAGCACCTATGATCTAAAGGTAGGGCTATTAAATATTTGATCTCTTGCATCTAAAGTGCTTATTGTTAATGAAATTATTATTGATCAGGAGCTTAATACACCTGTGTTTAACAGAAACATGGATTAAAGCAAATGAGTATGAAGCTAGTCCTCCTGGATACAGTTGTATACACCAGCCTTGTCTAACTGGCAGAAGAGGAGGAGTCACAGTTATTTATAATGATTATCTAGGCATCACGTTTTTAACAAAAAGTTTTAAACATTTTTATATTTGTTACCACAAGAAAAAAACCTGTAACATGAACTGTCCGACCTCTCCCCATCTGGCCGTTTTGGGAGAAAAAAAAAATCCTTAAATGTTTTTCCCCCAGAATTGAAGTTTAAAAAAAAAAAAACACACATATAGTAAATCTAGGCTACAGAGTTTAATTCCTAACAAATCCCGAATTCACCATCAGACATTACAGGTGCTGGTCATATAATTAGAATATCATGAAAAAGTTGATTTATTTCAGTAATTCCATTCAAAAAGTGAAACTTGTATATTATATTCATTCATTACACACAGACTGATATATTTCAAGTGTTTATTTCTTTTAATTTTGATGATTATAACTGACAACTAATGAAAACCCCAAATTCAGTATCTCAGAAAATTAGAATCTTGTGAAAAGGTTCAATATTGAAGACACCTGGTGCCACGCTCTAATCAGCTAATTAACTCAAAACACCTGCAAAGGCCTTTAAATGGTCTCTCAGTCTCGTTCTGTAGGCGACACAATCATGGGGAAGACTGCTGGCTTGACAGTTGTCCAAAAGACGACCATTGACACCTTGCACAAGGAGGGCAAGACACAAAAGGTCATTGCTAAAGAGGCTGGCTGTTGACAGAGCTCTGTGTCCAAGCACATTAATAGAGAGGCAAGGAAAAGAGAGGAAGGAAATAGAGAGGAAGGAAATAATTAATAGAGAGGAAGGAAAAGATGTGGTAGAAAAAAGTGTACAAGCAATAGGGATAACCGCACCCTGGAGAGGATTGTGAAACAAAACCCATTCAAAAATGTGGGGGAGATTCAGAAAGAGTGGACTGCAGCTGGAGTCGGTGCTTCAAGAACCACCACGCACAGACGTATGCAAGACATGGGTTTCAGCTGTCGCATTCCTTGTGTCAAGCCACTCTTGAACAAGAGACAGCGTCAGAAGCGTCTCGCCTGGGCTAAAGACAAAAAGGACTGGACTGCTGCTGAGTGGTCCAAAGTTATGTTCTCTGATGAAAGTAAATTTTGCATTTCCTTTGGAAATCAAGGTCCCAGAGTCTGGAGGAAGAGAGGAGAGGCACAGAATCCACGTTGCTTGAGGTCCAGTGTAAAGTTTCCACAGTCAGTGATGGTTTGGGGTGCCATGTCATCTGCTGGTGTTGGTCCACTGTGTTTTCTGAGGTCCAAGGTCAACGCAGCCGTCTACCAGGAAGTTTTAGAGAACTTCATGCTTCCTGCTGCTGACCAACTTTATGGAGATACAGATTTCATTTTCCAACAGGACTTGGCACCTGCACACAGTGCCAAAGCTACCAGTACCTGGTTTAAGGATCATGGTATCCCTGTTCTTAATTGGCCAGCAAACTCGCCTGACCTTAACCCCATAGAAAATCTATGGGGTATTGTGAAGAGGAAGATGCGATATGCCAGACCCAACAATGCAGAAGAGCTGAAGGCCACTATCAGAGCAACCTGGGCTCTCATAACACCTGAGCAGTGCCACAGACTGATCGACTCCATGCCACGCCGCATTGCTGCAGTAATTCAGGCAAAAGGAGCCCCAACTAAGTATTGAGTGCTGTACGTGCTCATACTTTTCATGTTCATACTTTTCAGTTGGCCAACATTTCTAAAAATCCTCTTTTTGTATTGGTCTTAAGTAATCTAATTTTCTGAGATACTGAATTTGCGGTTTTCATTAGTTGTCAGTTATAATCATCAAAATTAAAAGAAATAAACATTTGAAATATATCAGTCTGTGTGTAATGAATGAATATAATATACAAGTTTCACTTTTTGAATGGAATTACCGAAATAAATCAACTTTTTCATGATATTCTAATTATATGACCAGCACCTGTATATCATCAAATGGAGGTGGACTGCAAAGTAGAAAATACAAGTTTTGGTTGAGAAAAATATTTAACTACACAGACCTTCCTGCAGTGTCCAGCTTTGTGGCTCCAAAGGAAGTAGGTTACTCTGAAGGGCAAAATCTAACTTCTGATGTAATCTAAAACCTGATTGGTTGAAATTAATTTGTGAATACAAACTGTCCCAAGTCTCCCTTTACCACCTTGTATACTATAGCATGAGTCTCTCCCTCACACACACACACACACACACACACACACAGAGCCTGGAGCAATGCATCGGGGGGAAGCAAAAGATCAGGATGGAAAATGGAGTAATAATTGATCAGTGAATGACAATGTTGTAGGGGAGCACAAATAATGGACTGGCCTTAAAAATAAGCAAGACCATGATCCTTTTATGGCAGTTTGTGAAATAATTATTGCCAGGATTAAAAAAAAAACTGTACAGATTGATCAATTCTTTATACATTAAGTATTATGTTGATAATCCTGTTTTGTTCCAGTGTTGATCAAATTTGTGATTAAAATGCAGTTTCAAAAGTTTCACAGGTGCTTTACAAGGGGATTCCTTCAGTGGATTTTGCATCTAAATCCATCGACATGTAGGGAATTTTATTTTCTGGTTAAATTATTTCTATTTATATTGGAGACTGGGAAAGTCCTATTTTTGGCTGTAACGTTTAGACCCCTCCACCTGTTTGTGTACTAAAATGGTGCACGGTGTAGAAGAGGGAAAATCTTGTTTTCAGCAGTAATACAAAACGACCTTTATTGGTTTTGTTCAGAATGTATTGTATATTATTAATAAAAATCAACAGAGAAATTTTTTAAGGCAATACAACCTTTTTATTACATTGTCTTTATTGGTTATTAAAATCTGAGAAAATTTGTGCTGTGACCCTTCAAAAGCCGAAGGTTTTCTAATATGAAACATGGCGTCTATTGGCATTGCTACTACTAGCTGCATAGAAATCAGTGGAAAACAATTTCCGGTTTCATATCATTATCAATATTATAGAGACCGAATCATCTACTAACTGTATCCACTTCAGTAATCAATAACAAATTCTCAGTAATCTTTTGCATCCCTACAAGTAATTACTGTAATTGTATTTTATATTACAATAGACCAAAGTAATAAAGATAGGGGGCGGCACGGTGGTGTAGTGGTTAGCGCTGTCGCCTCACAGCAAGAAGGTCCTGGGTTCGAGCCCCATGGCCGGCGAGGGCCTTTCTGTGTGGAGTTTGCATGTTCTCCCCGTGTCCGCGTGGGTTTCCTCCGGGTGCTCCGGTTTCCCCCACAGTCCAAAGACATGCAGGTTAGGTTAACTGGTGACTCTAAATTGACCGTAGGTGTGAATGTGAGTGTGAATGGTTGTCTGTGTCTATGTGTCAGCCCTGTGATGACCTGGCGACTTGTCCAGGGTGTACCCCGCCTTTCGCCCATAGTCAGCTGGGATAGGCTCCAGCTTGCCTGCGACCCTGTAGAAGGATAAAGCGGCTAGAGATAATGAGATGAGATGAATAAAGATAGGCCTATCGCTGTTTTAATGATGATGAACCAGTTTAATTTTCTTTACCTACATAGGTTAAAATATCATGTTAATTTGGAAGAAGAATTGTCAACTTACTTTTTAGCTTTGTTTAGAAACAGCCCAGCCACACGAGCACTGATTCTGTACAGAAATAGAAAACAAAGTTGTAAAAGTCACCAAGGATTTTTCACAATCTGATTCCTGTCTTACTCTAATTTCTACTAGAATACACGGTTTACATGACCGCTTAGATGAGATGCAGCAGTTCTGAAAATGATCAGGTGTGAACTTCTCGACTAACTTTACCAAAATAATTGTACTGTATATTGTATGATGCCTACAGTGCTGAATAAAGTATCACAAAAATCTATTACAGATCCAGCATGTTGCTTCTTAGTTAGAGCATTAACTTCTGGCAAAACTTCAAAAACAGATTTTTTAAAAACACCACTTTTACACAAACCAGTAAATTGACATAACCGATGTAAATCCGTTTCATTCAGAGAGTTTCATTTTCAGTGCATGAATGCTTTTGAAAGGTAAACTTCAGATCCTTTGGATAACTGTATGGCAGGGTTTTTTTTAATAATTTTTTTTAATGGAATGATTTCACATATTGAGCACCCTTTTTCCTATCCACAACAGACATGGACTACTACAGGACCACTAATGTTCCACATAGCCAGTTAACATGACTCACCTCACTCATAGTGAACAATACTGGCCATCTCTCCTAGAATTCTGCAACCATGGGTTTATCTTGGATCACTTCCTGCCTTCTACATGCAAAGGCCATCTCTCTTTGACAACTCTTTCATTTTTTTCTTTTCTTGGCTTCAATTATCAGTTCTAGTCTTTCCCTTTCAAGACTGTCCTTGGTTTCCCCTAGTGAGTAATTGGGGCAAAAAATTATATCTGACTTTATATCTCAATTACGGTATTACTCAGAATTGTTTATCAGTGTAACTCCGCTTTAAGGCTCATCATCCAAACAATTGAAGGATATCAGTTCATAAGTTTTATAATTTTATAAACGTATATTCTTGATCTTAGTTATATTTGGAACTAAGAGAGCTCTGCTGAACCATTAACAACTCATAAGCTTGATGTAAATAATTTGTTTAATACATGCCTTTCGAGTAAGGATATCTTTAAAGGGGTAGGCTACCCTTTGGATGAGTCCAATGATGTAGTCAGCTAGTGAATACTTATCAGCCAGCTCATTCAGATTAGTCAGGAACAGCTCCCTAGTTGGAAACAGGTGCAGTACAAAGGCTTGGTGGTGCTCCCTAAACCAGGTAGATAGTTTCCAGGCAATAAAACTCAAGGTATCCTTCAAGATGCAGATCCTGATGATCTCAACATATTCAGGAAGCCCATCACCAGTGTCATGAATAATTACCATCCCATTTCTATAATTCACACTATTGCTAGACACATTTCACCACTGTTATCTTAGTCATATTATTTAATAATAAAATAAAACGGTTAGAACAATATCCTTTAATAAAAGTTATGTGAACGTGGTGTCTCTCCTGAATGAACAGGACTTTTCTATCATGGTTGAGGCATGGAGATGGATGCAAATGTGGAAGCCTTTTATTTACACAGGATAGTCAAAGCAACAAAACACACATGAAAACACAACAGCAGAACTGAGGAACACAATGAGCACCCACATGGAAAATAAAGATAAGCTAACAGAAGCTGGGGTTTAAATAAGGTGAGAAGTATACAAAATAAAATCAGGTGTTCATGGTTAATGCTGTGTACAAGCAGGGTGTGTGGGAATTGTAGCCGAGGGGTCATGCTTGAGCGAGTCAGTGGATATGGTGGTCCCGCTGTATAAGCAAATGTTATAATTTGTCTTTAAACAAAACAAATGTTCAGAAACAGGAAGACAACTCTCTCAACAGAGACATGATGCAGCTTGACTTGTGCCATGTTGCTAACTAGCTGATGTCTCCGGTTGGGCTTTTCACAACAGTGGACTTGCCACCTCATGAACTCTATGTCTTATCCGGTCTTGCATGCTTCATGCTCCATAGTCCGGTGGGAATACTGTACACGATATCTGTTACTTCTCTGTTATGGAAGACTGAGTGGGAATGAAAATTTATCATCTATTCCATGTTGTTTTACCTCATGCAATAACAGATTTTGTATGTGAAAGGGGATATTCTCTCTGTCTCTCTCTTTCTCAATGAGATGAAGGTACCCTTGTTGATGAAAGAAGTGGAGTGTTTTTATCCCTACTTTTTTTATTACCACTTTGTTTGCAAAAAATGAAAACTTTCCTTACTTTCCATTAGTTTTGTAAAATATCATGGTGCACATCTTGGAAAACTCTTGCAAGTTTCATATTCACTCACCGTCTGCGGCAAATTTATGTCTCTTTGTCTATCTTGCAGTTTATTTTCATTCAAATTACAGTACTGAAGCGAGAAATACACTTTAAAAATATTATTTTATTCTAATTTTGATCGATGATGAAAGAAGAAGTCTTTATTCAACTTTGGTTTGCCAATTAAGAACCATAACTTTGTGCTAATTTAATTAATTTAATTCTTTGCAGTGTCAGTGTAATTTCCAAAGCAAACAGGTAAACTAGTCTTGCTCAAGCATAGGATTCTCATTGACCTTAAACTTTATAACAAGTGTAGCATCCCCAGCTGATGGATGGTCTTAGTCTTAAACTGATGGTTTATAAAGAGTTGTTTTAGTAACAGTATACTCTTCACAAACGCACCATAAGAGCTAAAAGGACAAAACAAACAAAAATACCATTTGACATTTCCAATAATACACCAAGAAAATGTAGCTAAAGGCTACATAACTTACTACACATTATTGTACAAGTAAAGAATGTACCAAAGACATTATAAATAGTCGGTCATACACAATGAAATTGCTAAATTGTTTGAAACAGTAACTCAAATTTAACATGTAGAAAGGAAGAAATGGTTGACCTGGTTTATGGGGCTGAATATTTTAACGTGACATTAAAGAAAACAGGTTTTGATCTGTGTGTGCTGAAGGAGGTTGAATTGACAAAGTATGACGTAGGAATGCAGATCTCTGCCACCTAAGAGATTCTGCCTCACGGATCGATCCGGGAGCAAACAGTCACTGACGCAGACACAGCTGTTCAGAGATGTTTCTCAGTTTATTGTAGGACAAACATGAGTGTATATTCACATTCAAGAGTGTGTTATAGCTACATGATCGGATGATGAGGATTTAATTGACGAAGCGAAGTTGTCAATGTACCGTATAACATAAATAGGTGATGAAGCATTACATCACTGGTTTAGACTACACTACTTTATGAAGCATAACATCACCTGTCAGGATCATAGTCTTATGAAAAGAAGAAAGACATTACCGGTCAAAGTGACCTTCATTAAGCAGAGAGCAGAATGTGCAAGTGAAGATGATAAATCTCAAGGATTTAACTAACCAAAACAAGTAGCAATCAGAACAGCCTGTACCAGTTTCAAGCATGTCAAACAGATATTTCTATCACAGCCAAAGAGGAGAGGAAAATTCAGGCAGATTCTTACCAGGATTTATTGGCAGTTGATGACAAACACTTACCTGATCCCTGATCAGATTTAGCTGATGGTTGGGTCAGAGAGGAATGTAGAATATCTTTATGGCCCCCAACAATGTTTGGTGATTTGTCAGAATATCTTGTCAACAAAAATGAAAGAGACCTTAGAATAAGATGTCTTACTGATTACAAGGAGGGCAAACGCATACTCCTACTTTGATTCAAGGTGTTTTGAAGGAAGTTTTCCATCATCCCATTTCAGAGGAATCTTTGTATTGTGTTTTTTTTTTATCAAAGTGCTGCCCATCTTTGAATATAAGCTATCATGTAGCTGTCCACGTGTGCATCTCAAAGAAAACAGGAAAAAGGATCAATGCCTTTTGCTCCTGTTTTGCAGGGTAATGTGACAGTCAATGCATAGGTGATGTCATATTTACAGTGGTGCTTGAAAGTTTGTGAACCCTTTAGAATTTTCTATATTTCTGCATAAATATGACCTAAACCAACATCAGATTTTCACACAAGTCCTAAAAGTAGATAAAGGGAACCCAGTTAAACAAATGAGACAAAAACATTATACTTGGTTATTTATTTCAGGGGTGCTGATTAAAAAAAAATTAGAGGTGCTTGAGTCCAGCAAAGATTTCAGGAGCAAATGAGGGCTAAGGATCTCCAGTTTGTCAATAAATGCATGAGAAAATTTTTGAAATGTTTAAAAACCATGTTTCTCAAAGAAAGATATGAAGGGATTTAGATATTTCACCCTCTGTGGTGCGTTATATCATGAAATGATTCAAGGAATCTGGGGGAATTTTGGTACATAAAGGGTAAGGGCACAAGCCTAAGCTGAACACCTGTGATCTCCGATCCCGCAGACAGCACTGCATCAAGAATAGTCATTAATCTATAGCTGATAGAACATGGGCTCAGGATTACTTTGGCAAACCTTCGTCAAGCACTACACTACAGAGTTACATCAACAAATACCACTTAAACTTTACTGTGCAAAAAGGAAGCCTTATGTTAATTGGGTCCAGAAGTGGGCTCGTAGGCATCTGGGATGGACCATCACACAATGGAAATGTGCATTGTGGTCAGATGAATCAGTATTCTAGGTCATTTTTGGAAGAAATGGATGCAATGTGCTCCAGACTAAAGATAAAAAGGACCATCCAGACTGTTTCCAGCAACAAGTCCAAAAGCCAGGGTCTATCATGGTATGGGGTTGTCAGTACCCTTGGGAAAGGTAACTTTTTATTTCTGTGATGGCAGCATTAACGCATAAAAGTACATTGAGATTTTGGAACAACATATGCTGCCTTTAAGATGACATCCTTTCCAGGGATATTTCAACAAGTCAATGCAAAACCACATTCTGCACACATTACAAAGGCATGGCTGTGGAAGAAGAGGGTGCCTGTCCCCTCTGTCCCCAATAGAGAATGTATGGCGAATTTTAAAACAAGAAATATGACGACGGCAACCACATATTGTTGGGGAATGTTAGTGGAATATTAGTTTGCATGTAAACATATGGAGTATATAGTCTTTTTGATTTTCTAATTTCTAAACCACATTTTCTTTTTCAGATTGTTCAGGCTTAAAAGTAGGTGTTTTTATTTGAAGTTGGTGGTCTATGCTAATGTTTCTCAGCCACTGGGCCGTGGGCCACAAAGTGCCATCTAGTGGGTTGTGAATTTTTTTTTCTTCCAAGTTGAAGCTAAGTTTTACTCATAGTAGGGTACAATTGCTGGGTTGCATCTGGCGTCACAGCTGCCTCATTAAGCTATGGTCACACGACAGCTCACAATTCTTTGCGATGGGTTATCGATGAAAATGAGGTATTTTGGTGCCTTCGCATGCTTGAGTCTGGTGCAGCTCGAGCGGCCGCGCTCACTACCAAACTCATTGTGCATGCTCTTGGGACCTGGTCGTAATGGGAAACACCTGATACTGATTTGAACGCAATCAGCATATGCAAATATGGATGCTGTTTTCGCAGAGGCTTTGCAAAGTATTATCATTATCACGCTTGTTTCTAGCCATGTTTATAATGCTGTTTAAATATTCTGCTTTATGATTCTGCTTTGGCGGCACGGTGGTGTAGTGGTTAGTGCTGTCACCTCACAGCAAGAAGGTCCTGGGTTCGAGCCCCGGGGCCGGCGAGGGCCTTTCTGTGCGGAGTTTGCATGTTCTCCCCGTGTCCGCGTGGGTTTCCTCCGGGTGCTCCGGTTTCCCCCACAGTCCAAAGACATGCAGGTTAGGTTAACTGGTGACTCTAAATTGACCGTAGGTGTGAATGTGAGTGTGAATGGTTGTCTGTGTCTATGTGTCAGCCCTGTGATGACCTGGCGACTTGTCCAGGGTGTACCCCGCCTTTCGCCCATAGTCAGCTGGGATAGGCTCCAGCTTGCCTGCGACCCTGTAGAAGGATAAAGCGGCTAGAGATAATGAGATGAGATGATTCTGCTTTCTGTTTTGCTTTCATTTTTGTAAATATCACACTTGCTAATAAACACTCTTCCTGCACTTAGATCCGTCTACTGCCATCTATCTTGTAGTGTCCTGATCCCCAGATCTTTAACCCAGGCACATATAAAGTTGTTCTCCTCTATGCTCTTCCAGGTTTTCATCTGTGTCCCTGTGTAGAATGATGTCTGCAGCACCAGGTAGTTTGAGATGTTGGGGAACTCAACCAATGGATAATTTTCCAGCTTGTATAGGAAAAATCCTTCTTTGTTAACATGTAAGGATCTATCCCATTGAGTGGTTTCTATATCCACTTCTTTTGAGTGTACTTCTTGGTTTTAATAGCTTTGCTGTACATAAACATGGCAATAAGTTAGTGTTAATGGACCAAACTCCACTTTTGGATCATTAATCCCTTTTGACTGAGAATGCCCTGCATGCATGGTCTTGTGTTGGCTTCTGGCACATCCATACAGTTTTAAGTCAAGCCAACTTTATTGTCAAATATGCTATACATGCTCGACATACAGCACAGATGAAATATCAGTCCTCTCTGACCCACGGTGCAAATAGGCAATGCAATAAATAAAAATAGAATAATTGAAAAAAACAAACAACAATATAAACAGTATAAACACTCTAGATAGGAACTAGACATAGACTAAACACTCAGACAAACAATATAAACAGTATAAACACTAGATAAAACAAGACATAGACTAAACACTCAGACAATATAAACAGTGTAAACACTAGATAAGAACTACACACAGACTAAACACTCAGACAATATAAACAGTATAAACACTAGATATGAACTAGACGTAGACTAAACACTCTCTCTCTCTCTCTCTCTCTCTCTCTCTCTCTCTATATATATATATATATATATATATATATATATATATATATATATATATATATATATATAAGGGGTCGACCGATAATCGGCCTGGCCGATATATCGGGCCGATATTCTGCATTTTTAGGGTTATCGGTATCGGCCATAATTTCCACCGATATGCCGATAACATGCCTTTTTGCAGCCATTTCGTTCCTAATGCGACTGTCACTGCATGTCCTTTCCTGTACTCGCCTCTCTGAGTTCAAGAACATGGTCCCGCCCACCACAACATCTGATTTGTTTGGCACAAGAGACATAGCCAATCGACACGTGTAGCTAAACGCTGTGAACTGTTTCAAGGCGGCCGTACGGGCACTCGGGCAGAAGCGGCACAAGGGATACAGCCAATCTACACACGTAGCTAAACGCTGTGAACTGTTTCAAGGCAGCCGTATGGGCACTCGGGCAGAAGCAGATCCCACTTCAAGGTAAGGACACGCTGCTTTTGCCGCAATAAGTCACAAACACACAAGTTGCAAAAGCACAACATCATTATATGTTTACATTCTTCATCTACTACTTGTTAAAATTGTCCATTTGCATCTGTGTAGCCAGGCAAACTTAGCTTACGGAAGGAAGCACTTGAATTAGCCTACAACCAACTAGTCTCGCTGAAACTACATGTAATGCTTCCTTCACTACAATATAATCCTCCTAAATTGGGAATATTAGGCTTGGGCATTAAAAGCATTAGAATGTAGATGGTTACTTGTTAAGTTGTTACATAATAGGGAGTGATAGCCTACTTTATGTTTGATTTTAATTTTTAAAAAATGCTGCAGGCAGCTCCCTACACTTGATTTGTTATTTAAAAACTACTTGAAGTTGGTAAGTCTTACTTAGGTCTTAGTGTAAAAGAATCCAGAGTGTATTTTCATTTATTTTCCACTGAAAATGGTGAGCTGTAATATAGTAGGGAGTGATTTATTTTTTTATTGGTGAATATTTATTTTATTATTATTTTATTTCTCATTTTATTCTAAGTAATGTTTGACTTTATTGTACAAATGCTGCTGGCATCTCCCTGCACAAAATTTCATGTTCAATTTTACAATTAAACATACATTTCATGGATATGAAGGTCTGTGTCAGTGTGTGCTATGTTTAATTTCATGTGAATTATAATGTTTACATTTATCGGTTGGACATATCGGTTATCGGCATCCCAATTCCATAATTATCGGTATCGGCCCTGAAAAAAAATATCGGTCGATCCCTAATATATATATATATATATATATATATATATATATCAGTGGCGGCTGGTAGTCTTTCAAACAGGGGAGTCTGGTCTGTTACGATATTTCCAGATTTTAAAAGAAAAAACACATCAATTTTGCCCATACTCTTGCCTCTGATCTGGCTGATTGTTGGCAGGGTCACAAACTGTGAAATAACAGGTTCTTTTGGCCCATTAGCCTACTGTCCAATATACATGATGGTGGTGTTGGGGGGTATATTTTAACATTTTATATTTTAAAATTGTGGCATGTTGTTTAAAAATTGATCGTTATTGAAAGCAGCTCTTTGTCAGGAACCTCAGCAGTAACAGCAGAGTGTTCTGGAATAGGCACAAGCACTGACCTTGGGGAGCCAAACATAGAGCTGGGTGCCACACATTTCATTCAATGACACTTTCCCTATATTTTACTTATTTTGACTGAGAAATGTTTTATTGACAATTTTGATAACCCTTCACTTTTAATCCAGGTCTGTAGTGTGAAATGTTCTCGGCCGTGTTTTTGTTTAAAAATGTTTTCCAAATTGTAGCTGTGTTTAATTCATATCCAGAAAAATATATATTCCAATATAATATACTCAGCATAAACATTTTAAATAGATTCTATATTTTTGGTCCATCCATGACATATTACTAAAGTAGCCCATTTACTGTTGTTGATGTGGGTCACTTGCTGTTAGCCAATTCACTTTCTCGTACCAGGAGAGCTGAAAGGAACGAGTATTATTCCCTACCTTTTTCACCAAGTCAATTTGAGTCGTTGGTCTACCCTGCTCTTTAATTTTTTCCTCGAAAGGAAGACTGGCAAATGGCTTCACCAAAATTAAATCAGCAATGCTTGGCATCCGTGCGCAGCTTTCTTGCTAGCTGACTAGCCCCCTCAAGTTCAAGTTCAGTCACTCAAATAAACGAAATTTCTGGAACTAAGATAGCAAACTTGACAACACTATATTTACACTTTATTTACAATGAAAATATATACAAACTAAAAAAGCTGGTAGAAACTGTATGTAATGAATGAAATCGAAATGTAAGCTGATCTCTTACAATACACCACAGCACTTGGGAATCCGCATGGGACTGAACTGAAATTCTCTGCTGCCTGTTTATATTTGAAATGAGCTGTCAATCAAAGAAAATATCCGGCCGCTTTCACCAATCACCAGTCTCCTTGCGGAAAGCTTTGCCATGTCCCTCCCACTGTGAGGCTGGGAGTCTGTGGGCGGGTATTTTCGCAGTATTTGTCCAATAACAGTCTTGCATTTTGATATTGAAAAGCGCATAGCCCCCAAATGCCATTGAAGTCCACTGAGGCTGGGAGTCCGTGAGACTCCGTGGGTGGACGTTTTCGCAGTATTTGTCCAATAATCGTCTTGCATTTTGATATTGAAAAGCGCATCGCTCCCAAATGCCATTGAAGTCCACTGAGGCTGGGCTTCATCGCGCTGTCACGAGGGGGAAAAACTCGCGCACACATTAGGCGAACTGGGGAAAGTTATAACAGAATGATTTCGCACTGTAGTTGGGTTGAGAACATATATTTCTATGATTCTGGATCTGAAATAGCAATGTTATAAGGTCGGCTATAACATAAGCCTAGCGCAATTCATCCTACACGATGTTTGTCATTTTTAGAGGAGGCTGAGCCTCCCTCGTTGTCTTAGAGCAATCGCCCATGATATATATACACACACACACACATATATATATATATATATATATATATATATATATATATATATATATATATATATATAAATAAATTGGTTCAAATAACCAAACAGTCAAGGGCACTTGAGGTATAGCAGGTAAACATGAAATAAGCAGTATAAAAAAACTAGCAGCTGTTAAGTTGAGGTAGTGCGGAATAGTGCAAATGAGCGAGGTAAAGTGAGATGTGCGGTCCCTGAGTTTAGTGTGTTAATGAACGATGAGTTGTATGTATGTATGTGTGTGTGTTGGGGGGGAAACTGTGAGGATGACATGTCAGATGCTGAAGGGGAGTGTATGAGCAGAATCTGTGGCAGGGGGCAGAGGGGGGAGGAAGGGCAGAACAGGGAGGGAGTTGAGCCTCCTGACTGCCTGGTGAAAGAAACTGTCCTTGAGTCTGCTGGTTTTGGCCCGGAGACTCCGCAGTCTCCTCCCCGACGGCAGCAGGCTGAAGAGGCTGTGAGATGGGTGGGTGGGGTCACCTGCAATCCTGATGGCTTTGCGGGTGAGGCGGGAGTTATAAATATCCATTAGAGAAGGGAGAGAGACACCAATGATCCTCTCAGCTGCTCTCACGATGCGCTGCAGAGACTTGCAGCAGGACACGGTGCAGGCACCATACCACACGGTGATGCAGCTGGTCAGAATGTTCTCGATGGTGCCTCTGTAGAAAGTGTGCATGATGGGGGCTGGGGCTCTTGCTCTCCTCAGTTTGCGGAGGAAGTACAGATGCTGTTGGGCTTTTTTGGCCAGTGATTTTGGCCAATACAATAACTACAATTAAAACAGTTTTTAATTGTATTGATTTAATTCCTGGGCTTCCATTTGTAACAGGGAGTGATGTTGCAATCCCATTAATACATTTTTTACAATGGATTATTAGATTCTAATAGAATGGATGAGCCAAAATAATTGGAGATCTTTTTTTAATGGGCCCCAAGTCGTTGCAAGTAAGAATAGGTAGGCCTCAAAGCAGAAAAGGTTGAGAACCCCTGGTCTAGGCATCACTGAAAAACACCATCAATCAATATGTAGAACATTCCCCGAAGTAAATTCTGACACAACCTTGATTCAAATAACTGACTCTGAAAACAGCCTTCAGTTCAACCGGAGACGGAGCAGCCCAGGCCACGGCTGAAGCCTTGGACTTTCCTGCCGTGCTGCTCCCGCCACCCCACTTGTTCTTCCTGCGTTTTGCTCTTTGCTTCGCATCAGGATCCAAAACAGGGAATGTCGACGACAAGGCCGAGAAAGGCAAAGCGAACTTGGACTGTACAGATGAACTGTGATGTCCTGGAGTGTAAGAGAGAAGCTATCAAAATAACAACCTCCAAAAACCCACCTATTAACGAAAATGGTCAAAGAAAAGGATATAACCAAGTAATGAAAGATTTGTGGGATGATAAAGGCTATGTATACTATGGTCTTGCAGGCCAAAATCTACGAGATCAAGCTTCAAGGTTGGAAAAAATGCAAGACTCTTCCTCAGATATTATTAACGAAAGCTGTGAAGTAAGTGAAGCATTGGAAAGCGAAGAACACAAGGAAAACCTAGATAATATTTCAGCTGAAGTGTTCATGCAACATGCTAATTTAGCAGCGAATATGAATTTGCATACAACCAAACAGTACAATTCCCTGAGGGATTAAGTGTTGATGATGATGATATAATAGACGATCAATGTGAAAGATATTTTGCGGTGTCAGAAAATCTTCCAGCATATAAACCTGATACTAAGTCATCTGAGATAAAGAAGGGGCATAATAGTAAAGGAGAACTGATATCAAATCAATATATCATCAATCACAGAGGCATATGACGAAATTACAACTTGGCGTAAAAACTCATTTCTCGTCCCTTATGGGAAAACTGGTAGAGACTTCATCAATTAAGTAACAATACACATAAATGATTGTTCCAATCACTCTGATTTGCAGCATGTTGCCATAAAGGCTGCATTTGTTCTTTTAGCAGTTGGGCTACAAAAACCCAGTTTAAAAGCTAAAGATCACCAATTGTGTCTGGGAAAACGTCTAATCTTATGGCGAGATGGAAAAATCAACAAGCTTATTAATGAAGGTCAAATGATCCAGAATCGTCTTCCAAAAATTTCCAAAACAGCTGATCCACCAAACAAAGCCAAGATTTTTGCTAAACTCATAATAGAAGGTCAAATCAACTCTGCACTGTGCTATTTGAGTGAGAGCAATGCTGGTGGTGTATTTTCATTGACAGATGAGGTTATGACACAACTCAAAGAAAAACATCCTTATGCACAACCTCCGAAGTTGGGTTCACTGTTGTACGGCCCAGTTGAAGATATCCTGGACGTCATCTTTCATGATATCAATGGTGCAATGATAAGACCAATTGTGCCCCCAGGATTCCGCGGGCCTTTTTTGTGATTGTTGCGGGCTAAAATGTCTGATGTTGCGGGGGTTTTCCAAAAAATTGCGATGAAAGTTGCGGTGTTTTTTAGGTTTTCTTGCGATTACATTGCGGGAGGAAGTGAAAGTTGCGAGAAATTGTTGCGATTTTCTCTTTTTGTGATTAAAATTGAGTGATATGTTAAATATTAAGTTATTACTGAAAAACTATTGATTAAAAAAAACAAAGACACTGAGAAATGGTCCTATAAACAACTTTACCAATATAAAAGATTACCAGGACTACAAAAATGCAGAAAAATAGGCTTTACTTATCCAAATGCACCTGTTGGTTCAAAAGTTAAAGTGCAGAGAACCTCACAGCACAACATGAAGTTACCTTAAAATATAATATAAATGCCTCAGCTTTCATGTAAGAAAAAAAACTATTAATACTAGTACTGTGTACAGGCAGTCTCTCCTGAAGACTAAATTAAACAATAATTATAAACTAATAAAATAAATGGCTCAGGCTTCATAGAAGAAAAAAACAATTTGAACAGAATCTCACCGTATGATGCTGAAGCTGCCTAAACAATGGAAAATAAAATACCATTTTGGCAAAAATGTTGGCATCCATTAATTTCTTGTATTAAGTAAAAAAATAATGTAAAGTGCACACAGTCCTTCACTGTAAACATAACACACTTTCAGTAACAGAATTTAAGCCTACATAAACACTGACTCGCACATGCTGCTTCTCTTGAACGTACACATGGAAGTAAGGCGGGAGGTAATTTGTCGACGTCACCAAGACGACACCAACAATTGGTCAAATTTGCGGGAAAGTTGTGGTGATTGGATATAATTGAAACACCGCCCTGAATTCGCAGGGATTGGCTGAATTTGCATTGAAGTTGCAAATCGCAACATCGCGAAATCCTGGAGAGTCTGATAAGAGAAGCAGCATTGAGGACTAAAGGATCAGGTGGGCCTTCTGGTATTGATGCCCTTGGCTTTAAAAGAATTCTATCCTGCAAATCATTTAAGAAATCGAGTATGAATTTATGCAGAGCATTAGCCACAATGTTAAGGAGACTGTGCACACAGTATACCGACCCTAGTACCACTGAACCATTGGTAGTGAGTAGACTTATTCCATTAGACAAAGGTGAGGGCGCGGTTCACCAAACTGGCGTTGGGGAAGTTGTCAGAAGGATATTTGGAAAATGTGTTTGTGAAAGTCTTGAAACAAGATGTCATTGATGCCAGTGGATCCCTTCAAGTCTGTGTAGGCCATAAGGGTGGAAGCGAAGCAGCAATGCATGCACTGAGAGGAATTTTTGAAAATGACAAGACTGATGCTGTGCTGTTAATCGATGCTTCAAATGCATTCAACACTAAATAGAGCTGTTGCTCTGCATAATGAGTGTTATGTCCTATCATAGCAACGTATGCAATAAACACCTACAGACACCCTGTGAGACTGTTTGTTTTATAACAGGAGGTAAAAAAAAATCATATCAGCAGAGGACACCATGCAGGGTGATCCTTTGGCCATGGGTTTATATGCAGTTAGTCTCCAATTGCTGATTACGCATTTGAATATCTCAAGTTCTGCGAAACAATGTTGGCTTGATGATGACGCTAGTGGTGCTGGGTCTTTTATGGAGTTGAAGTAATGGTGGGATGCTTTAACTACGATGGGACCAGACCTAGGATATTTTCCAAATGCAAAGAAATGCTGGTTAATTACCAGACTGGGAAGAGAGGAACATGCTGGAGATGTTTTCAAAGACATTGCTATTAATATCACCACACAAGGACATAAACATCTTGGTGCAGTACTTGGTTCAAGGTCGTATTTTGAGGAGTACGTCAGTGATGAGGTTAAGAATTGGATAAGTGAGCGAAAGCAGCTAGCTGAATTTGCAGTAACGCAACCTCAGGCCTGCTACGCAGCCTATACATTTGGATTAAGACATCGATGGACATACCACTTAAGAATGTTGTCAGGGATTGAAGATCTATTACAGCCATTAAAAGAGGTCATTGCTGATGTATTGATACCATCAATAACAGAACATAGATGTACACAGAGTGAGCGAGAACTTTTAGCTCTACCAGTACGGATGGGAGGATTGGGATTTACTAACCCGTGTGAAGACGCCACCTCAGAGTTTGGTGCGTCTCTCCAGACCCCTGCACCTTTAATTGAGCGAATAGTTAATCAAATGCATGAACCACCTGAAGAATCTGTAATCAGACTGTAACAGCATAAGGCTCGTAAGGAAAAAGATGATGCTCTGCGGGTGCGAGTAGAGAATTTGAATGACAGTCTGCCAAACAAATCTAAGAGAGCTTTGACATTAGCCACTGAAAAAGGGGCATCGAATTGGTTAACCGTAATCCCCATCAAGGACATGGATTTCAATCTAAACAAAAGGGAATTCAGAGATGCAATAAAGCTAAGATATGATTGGCCTATCGATAATATTCCCTTGATGTGTGCGTGTGGAGCCCCCTTCAATGTGGATTATGCTATGATGTGCAAACAAGGTGGTTTTATCATCCAATGCCATAATGAGCTAAGAGATCTTGAGGCAGATTTATTAAATATTGCCTGCAATGATGTTGAGAGAGAGCCAGTTCTGCAAGAAATCGCGGGCGAAACTTTGAACAATGGTTCCAACAAAGCACCTGATGCTCATCTTGACGTTCATGCAAGAAGGTTTTGGGAAAGGCAGAGATCTGCATTCTTTGATATACGGGTATGTCACCCCAATGCAGAGTCCTATAAAGACTTAAGCCTACAACAAGTTTATCGTCAACATGAAAATGAGAAAAAGTGCATGTATTAAAAGTGCCAGGTGTGTAATGGAAGTAGAACATGGAACTTTCACTCCTTTGGTATTTACAAGCCTGGGAGGCATGGCTGATGAATGCAAGAGATACCACAAGAGGTTAGCGGAATTAATTACCGACAAGAAAGGAGAGGATTGCCTGGATAATAGCCAAAGTGTCCTCCTCCATTCTGCGATCAGCTCTTCTGTGTTTGAGAGATTCAAGAACTATAGGAAGAACTAATTTGAGTGTGAAAGACATTGACTTTGATGTAGAAACGTCAGTCACCACAATTAATTAGAACATTTTAAAGTGTTCAATTTAATTTATATTCTTTTAGTTTAGTTTTTATTTATATATAGTTTATTAATTTAACCCATATTCTTTAGTTTAGTTTATCAATATATAGTTTATCAATTTAATTAATATTGCTTAGTTTAGTTTTTATCATATATAGTTTTTGTAATACTTGTTATACATTATTGCAGTTTTTTTTATGATATCAGACCGAACTTGAGTGTAACTTTGAACAATAAATTTAAGTTTCTGAATATGGCAGAGATGCTGAACAGTGTAAAAGTAACAGACATTACAGGGTCAATATCTCTGCTATATCAATGGCCAGACTAATCAGTTCAACTTCATGTCATATATCAATGGAAAGTTTCAGTTTGATTACATTTATAGATTATATTTATAAGTATAGTGTAAGATCCGACTGTGGAAAGAAATTAGTATCATATTAACATATTCAACCAGTAAACCATTGCTTCAGTCAATTTAGAGCTCTTTAACTAGATACTCTCAAGCCCAGTATTTAATTTAATTAATGATAAACTATCTCTAAGATCTTGTATTTCCAGCCTACAGCCTCAGAGATCTCATCTCATCTCATTATCTGTAGCCACTTTATCCTGTTCTACTGGGTCGCAGGCAAGCTGGAGCCTATCCCAGCTGACTACGGGCGAAAGGCGGGGTACACCCTGGATAAGTCGCCAGGTCATCACAGGGCTGACACATAGGTGGGGTTTACATTAGACCGTATCAGCGGATCATCAGGTTAACGTTTTTAAAACGATTAGTGTGCACACAGCAACGCCAATACACGATTTGCATGCACACAGCAACACCAATACACGGATACGCTCGGCTCCGCAGGCATCCTGCGCTCCAAATCACTCCGCCCTGAACAGCGAGTGCCCTCTGGAGGGTGCGCACTCCGGCTCTGCGCAGCTCACAGAGCGCACGAGTGGAGCGCACGAGCAGTGATTTGGGACTGAGCCGCTGTGTGTGTGATCTCAGTGCATGTCGGGCATGCGCGTCACTTACCACTTGCAAGTGGAAGGATGGCAAGCCTAAAGACAATCATAACTACACAATGGGCAGTATTTGCATCAGTATTTGCAGTATTTTCATACTTTTATACTCTTTAATGAAAGGTGATACAAGGCGGAAGTCCGCGCCGTTTTTCAGCAGTCGCGTCACATGACCAACGCCAGCGAATCAGGAAGGTGGATGTCACAGTGACGTTGTCCAATGACGACGCCAGCTAGAGCTCAGCACAGCGTATCCACGTATTCTCAATGTTTACACAGCACCGGACCAGACACGATCTGGATTGAATACGTGGACCCTGGCGGATTCCCGTTTCCCGGCGTTTCCAGGCGTTTTAATGTAAACGGACAGTGCATCCGCGAAGAAAACAAGACAGATACGGTCTAATGTAAACTTGGCCATAGACACAGACAACCATTCACACTCACATTCACACCTACGGTCAATTTAGAGTCACCAGTTAACCTAACCTGCATGTCTTTGGACTGTGGGGGAAACCGGAGCACCCAGAGGAAACCCACGCGGACACGGGGAGAACATGCAAACTCCACACAGAAAGGCCCTCACCGGCCACGGGGCTCAAACCTGGACCGTCTTGCTGTGAGGCAACAGCGCTAACCACTACACCACCGTGCCGCCCCAGCCTCAGAGATATATAAAATAAAATGGATTCCTGCTTTGTTGTTCAACAACAACAAAACAAAGCATTTCATAGGTCAGTAGAACAAATCACAGGCATAAATTTATTTTATTTATTACTTTATTTTTCATTGGTGAAAATATCTGAATATACAGAAATCACAGTGAATGATGATGCACCAAACAAAATGACCCTTTCAAGAGAACCCTCAGTTCTCTCTATGAGAGAAAACCAACACCTCAAAGACTTATTCAACAAACATAAAAACCACTAGCTATTCATTTCCTTTTCCTGAACAACACACATTCCCTTGTAGTGGTGAAGGGATTATTTTACAAGGATTACATAACCTGGGTTTAGTATTTAATGCTATTGCTTTCATTCTTACAAGTACAGCCTATACTAATATTGAAACGTGTTTGAGTGAAGCTGAAGTCATTATTTTGTTGGTGAAGACAGATTTCAATAGATATAGGTACAGCTCTGGCATTCACACTAAGTCCTGAGCATCCGAAAGGATCACATTTGGCCTCCTTGAATTCTGGGTGTTTCTGATTGGGTCTAAAATGGAAAAAAGAAGATGATAATTTAAGAAGCCAGAAATGGTTAGATGTAATCTTATCAAGCTATATGGTAAGAGAGAGTTACTTACTCATATGTCCAGGGAGAGAGAGATAATGTGTTTATGTTGCTCTGGGTTATGTTGTATTCGTAGAACCTTTTACACCTGTTGGTTTTGTTGCAATGGGGAACGCCATGGGCAACCACAGTCAAAACCTAAATAATAAAAAAAGATAAATCAGGACTAAAATACTCCACGTTCAACATTTAAACGCAAATAAAATACATACTTTTCCTACTACTGTGCACTTTTGTAAAATAAATAAATAAATAAATAAAAATAAGAAATAGTGTAACCCCCATTAAAACAATATAATCAGATAAATGTAATGATCTAAATTATGGTCCAATATGAAATTGTTTAAAAATTGATTATTTTGAATAAAAGAATAAAAGATTCCATGCATAAGTTCAAATTAACATGTTTTGGACTTACCAGTATCAAAATCTTTGTAAAGGTCCGCATGTTTCTCTGCAGTAGCTGTTACTGTTACACGTATAGTAGGATACAGTAGCGCTTTCAGGTCAATGCTCAGATATGGAGACTTTTTCTCCCTCTTTATATACAGTAGGAGTAAAAGTGTATTTTGATGCCACATTGACGTAAGCCACCAACATCTTTCCTAAACTTTTTTTGCATACAACAAAGTGCTTGCAGGCAGAATCCCTGCTCTGTTTATTTCCATAATGGAACCCAAAGGTAACAAATGAATATTCAATGGCTGTTGACTGCTTTCATCAAACCACTCCTCTGCTTCAATGTGACCTTTGCACATCAGCAACAAAATAAAAAGAAAACAAAACATTGTATACAGCTGTAACACATCACTGCTTTCATGATCCTATGACAAGACCATATGAACACACAGGCAAGAGTGAATACACCAACACCAATTGTGCTAATGTATTGCACAGCTTATTTGGTTTCTACTTAATTAATAAAAGGTTTAAATCTTGTATTTGAAGGTCATCATTCTTGTAGGCAAAAAGACACTGCAATGATGAATGAGGAAAGAACCACATCTAATCTAAGGGATAGAGGCAAAAAAAAAAATTGTTTCACCCTTCACTGCCCCTACTATCTCTGTTCTTGGCTGCAGGAGTGGAACTCAATGTGATCTTCTGTTCTTGCAGGCTTAGATGCTTTTCTGCTCACCACAGTTGTAAAGAGTTGCTATGAATTACTATATCCTTCTTGGCAGCTCGAACCAATCTGTGGTGGATTTCCCAAAAGCCTCTTAACGCTAAGGGCATCTTAACTAGGAGAGAGTGTGTTCATTGTGCTGCTTGCTCTACCATTTAACGATGATCTTTGTGCTACGATGCTTTTAAGAAACTGGGCACTGGCCATTTTCCTCTGACCTCTCTTATCAGCAAGGCGTTTCCACCCACAGAATTGTTGCTCACTCAGTGTTTTTTGTTTTTTGCACCATTCTGTGTAAACTCTAGAGACTGTTGTGTGAAAACCCCAAGAGATCAGCAGTTCCTGAAATACTCAAACCAGTCCATCTGGCACCAACACCCATGCCACAGTGAAAATCACAGTGGTCATAATTTTCCCCATTCTGATCTTTGAAGTGAACATTAACTGAAGCTCTTAGTTTGTACAGTGGTGCTTGAAAGTTTGTGAACCCTTTAGAATTTTCTATATTTCTGCATAAATATGACCTAAAACATCATCAGATTTTCACACAAGTCCTAAAAGTAGATAAAGAGAACCCAGTTAAACAAATGAGACAAAAATATTATACTTGGTCATTTATTTATTGAGAAAAATGATCCAATATTACATATCTGTGAGTGGCAAAAGTATGTGAACCTTTGCTTTCAGTATCTGGTGTGACCCCCTTGTGCAGCAATAACTGCAACTAAATGTTTGCAGTAACTGTTGATCAGTCCTGCACACCAGCTTGGAGGAATTTTAGCCCATTCCTCCGTACAGAACAACTTCAACTCTGGGATGTTGGTGGGTTTCCTCACATGAACTGCTCGCTTCAGGTCCTTCCACAACATTTCGATTGGATTAAGGTCAGGACTTTGACTTGGCCATTCCAAAACATTAACTTTATTCTTCTTTAACCATTCTTTGGTAGAACGACTTGTGTGCTTAGGGTCGTTGTCTTGCTGCATGACCCTCCTTCTCTTGAGATTCAGTTCATGGACAGATGTCCTGACATTTTCCTTTAGAATTTGCTGGTATAATTCAGAATTCATTGTTCCATCAATAATGGCAAGCCGTCCTGGCCCAGATGCAGCAAAGCAGGCTCAAACCATGATACTACCACCACCATGTTTCACAGATGGGATAAGGTTCTTATGCTGGAATGCAGTGTTTTACTTTCTCCAAACATAACGCTTCTCATTTAAACCAAAAAGTTCCATTTTGGTCTCATCCATCCACAAAACATTTTTCCAAAAGCCTTCTAGCTTATCCACGTGATCTTTATCAAACTGCAGACGAGCAGCAATGTTCTTTTTGGAGAACACTGGCTTTCTCCTTGCAACCCTGCCATGCACACCATTGTTGTTCAGTGTTCTCCTGATGGTGGACTCATGAACATTAACATTAGCCAATGTGAGAGAGGCCTTCAGGTGCTTAGAAGTTACCCTGGGGTCCTTTGTGACCTCGCCAATTATTACACGCCTTGCTCTTGGAGTGATCTTTGTTGGTTGACCACTCCTGGGGAGGGTAACAATGGTCTTGAATTTCCTCTATTTGTACACAATCTGTCTGACTGTGGATTGGTGGAGTCTAAACTCTTTAGATATGGTTTTGTTACCTTTTCCAGCCTGATGAGCATCAACAACACATTTTCTGAGGTCCTCAGAAATCTCCTTTGTTTGTGCCATGATACACTTCCACAAACATGTGTTGTGAAGATCAGACTTTGATAGATCCCTGTTCTTTAAATAAAACAGGGTGCCCACTCACACCGGATTGTCATCCCATTGATTGAAAACACCTGACTCGAATTTCGCCTTCAAATTAACTGCTAATCCTAGAGGTTCACATACTTTTGCCATTCACAGATATGTAATATTGGATCATTTTCCTCAATAAATAAATGACCAAGTATAATATTTTTGTCTCATTTGTTTAACTGGGTTCTGTTTATCTACTTTTAGGACTTGTGTGAAAATCTGATGATGTTTTCGGTCATATTTATGCAGAAATATAGAAAATTCTAAAGGGTTCACAAACTTTCAAGCACCACTGTATCTGCATGATTTTATGCATTGTGCTGCTGTCAAGGGATTGGCCGATTAGAGAACTGCATAAAACAGCAGGTGTATGGGTGTATCTAATAAAGTGGCTGGTGAGTGTATGTTCCCATCTCCAAACAATTTGAAATGCACTTTTCTACAGTGAGAATTATCATTTATAAATGGAGAGACAGTTTCTGATCTTCCCAGGAACGGGCATCCCAGCAAATTCAGTCCAAAGTCAGACCATTCATGCGCAAAGATGTGAAGAAAAACCTCAAGAGCTCCATCATGTGACCGGCAGACCACTATAAATACATTAGCACAATCAGAAAAAGACTGCAAATATGGCTTTCGTGGAAGGATATCTAGGAAAAAGTCCCTTCTCTCTAAAAAAGTATATGGCAGCATGAAAGACGTTTGCAAAATTGCATCTGAACAAACCACAAAATTCTGGAATAATATCTTTCAGACTGATGAGACCAAGGTAGAGCTTGCATCATATCTCATCTCATTATCTCTAGCCGCTTTATCCTTCTACAGGGTCACAGGTAAGCTGGAGCCTATCCCAGCTGACTACGGGTAAAAGGCGGGGTACACCCTGGACAAGTCGCCAGGTCATCACAGGGCTGACACATAGACACAAACAACCATTCACACTCACATTCACACCTACGGTCAATTTAGAGTCACCAGTTAACCTAACCTGCATGTCTTTGGACTGTGGGGGAAACCGGAGCACCCGGAGGAAACCCACGCGGACACGGGGAGAACATGCAAACTCCGCACAGAAAGGCCCTCGCCGGCCACGGGGCTCGAACCCGGACCTTCTTGCTGTGAGGCGACAGCGCTAACCACTACACCACCGTGCCGCCTGCATCATATCTATTACTAATATATTTTACTGTTATCTCTGACAAAAATGTTGTTTGAGTGTAGGAGGAAATCCTCTGTTGTGAATGGAAATATTTTATGACGACAAGGATCTCCCAGCAGCAGGGAATCCCAGTGATGGATCATATTCTTTGCTCTGTTCATCATGGTTTTAACTGTGAAGCATAACAACTAACAAACAATTGCATCATACACAGTGCCATGTTTAGAGAAAACCAAATACTGCACATCACCACAAATACCTCATATCAACTGTCAAGTATGGTGGTGGAGGGGTGATGATTTGGGCTTGTTTTGCAGCTACGGGATCTGGGAAAATTGCAGTAATTGAGAGAATGATAAATTCCAGTTTATACCAGCATATACTTGAGACACATATGAGGCCATCTGTCCAGCTAAAATTGGGCTATGCAACAGGACAATGCTCCCAAGCAAATTGACATCTGTATGGCTAATGAAGAAAAAAAAATTCAAGATGTTGAAATGGGCAGGGGCGATTCTAGCATCTGATCTTTGGGGGTGCTTAGCCCCCAGAGCTGACAGAGGCACCTGGCTTGAACGACAGTGTTTCCACGTTTATTCCGCATTTAGACTAGACTTAACTAGACAAGAAGACTAGACTTATGCAATGTTTTAACAGAAGCTGACCCAATAAACTATGATATCTACACATTTACGACCACTGACACAAATATTTACGTTATATTTTTAACTAAACAAGACCTACTACTGCATTTGTAATGTTGGAGCTATTCATTTTGAACAGTGGTAATTGTTAATTAATGTGTGATTGTGTATTGTGTAATAATAGTGTGTATTATTATGAGTTTACATTAGTTTATATTTTTTGTTATATTTGTTATATTTTGGGGCGGCACGGTGGTGTAGTGGTTAGCGCTATCGCCTCACAGCAAGAAGGTCCGGGTTCGAGCCCCGTGGCCGGCGAGGGCCTTTCTGTGTGGAGTTTGCATGTTCTCTCCGTGTCCGCGTGGGTTTCCTCCGGGTGCTCCGGTTTCCCCCACAGTCCAAAGACATGCAGGTTAGGTTAACTGGTGACTCTAAATTGACCGTAGGTGTGAATGTGAGTGTGAATGGTTGTCTGTGTCTATGTGTCGGCCCTGTGATGACCTGGCGACTTGTCCAGGGTGTACCCCGCCTTTCGCCCGTAGTCAGCTGGGATAGGCTCCAGCTTGCCTGCGACCCTGTAGAACAGGATAAAGCGGCTACAGATAATGAGATGAGATGTTATATTTTGGTCGTGTTCTTTTGATAGTCATTTGTTTAATTGTTTGCTTCGTGCATGTACGTTTCAGTGTCTGTTTTGATTAATTTGCTAATTATTATGATGTTATTTATGATAAATATATAAATATAAATATATAAATATATAAATGATAAGCAAACGTAAACGCTATGTTACATTAAATAAAATTGACTAACACACGGTGGTCTAGCACCGTAGCACTTGTACAGCTCTGCACAAAAGTATCTCGATATGGATGATAAATGTCGTTTTTATCATTCTGTTCATAGACCAGGGAACATCAGTATTGCATTATGCATATTATTGTGTTGTGTTTAACAATTGTAACTCCAGTCCGTACCTTCACATCTCGCTATGCCAGTAATACTCAGGCGCTACTTCGAGTTCCTCATCGGCGTGGAATCCAGTTAAAAAAACACCATGTCGTAGCAAGCGCTCGCGCGGACAGGCAACCCAATCAGAGGGGACGCAAGGAGGAGAGGGATTTTACTGCTCATAGAACTATCACGTAACAGGTGAATTCAAGAACACACACGCCCGCGCTGCTGCGTACACATTCATTGCGCAGTGCACAAGGGCACTTATTTCTGAAAATTACGTCCAAAAGCAGTGTTTTTGAGGGTGCTGAGCTAGGGGGTGCTGAGCTCGTTTTTGGGGGTGCTTGAGCACCCCCAAAAATAGGCTAAACACGCCCCTGGAAATGGGAAAGTCCATTCCAGACCTCAACCCCAGTGAGATGCTGTGGAGGGATCTTAAGATAGCTGTGCATAAATGGATGCCTTCCAACATCAAGGAGCTGATGTTATAAAGAACAACGGGCCAGAATTTCCTTAAAAGGATATGAGAGAGCGATAAACGCTCAGTAAACTACAGCATACATGTCCTTCAAGTTATTTTTGCTATAGGTGGTTCTACATGTTACTGAATTATAGAGTGTATTTATTTTTTCCCCATCTGCTTTCTGAATATTGGTTTACTTAAAATGATTACATGTTGAAATCTGGTGGGGGGTTTTTTGGTCACCTGAGGTTATTTGCTTGTATATCGAAGTTGGTGAGGACCACATAATTGTTATTTTGGCTTTGGCCAATAAAAATATTTTATTTATAACTATATTAGAAAATTAAAAAAAAAATTTATCCCAAAAAACAGCATGGTCATTTTGATGCTAATAAAGTTTGCTATTATCGAAACTTATCATATCTATTACTAATATATTTTACTGTTATCTCTGACAAAAAGGTTCCATCACATTTGTTTGAGTGTAGGAGGAAATCCTCTGTTGTGAATGGAAATAATATTTTATGACGACAAGGATCTCCCAGCAGCAGGGAATCCCAGTGATGGATCATATTCTTTGCTCTGTTCATCATGGTTTTAACTGTGAAGCATAACAACTAACAAACAATTGCATCATACACAGTGCCATGTTTAGAGAAAACCAAATACTGCACATCACCACAAATACCTCATATCAACTGTCAAGTATGGTGGTGGAGGGGTGATGATTTGGGCTTGTTTTGCAGCTACGGGATCTGGGAAAATTGCAGTAATTGAGAGAATGATAAATTCCAGTTTATACCAGCATATTCTTGAGACACATATGAGGCCATCTGTCCAGCTAAAATTGGGCTATGCAACAGGACAATGCTCCCAAGCAAATTGACATCTGTATGGCTAATGAAGAAAAAAAAATTCAAGATGTTGAAATGGGAAAGTCCATTCCAGACCTCAACCCCAGTGAGATGCTGTGGAGGGATCTTAAGATAGCTGTGCATAAATGGATGCCTTCCAACATCAAGGAGCTGATGTTATAAAGAACAACGGGCCAGAATTTCCTTAAAAGGATATGAGAGAGCGATAAATGCTCAGTAAACTACAGCATACATGTCCTTCAAGTTATTTTTGCTATAGGTGGTTCTACATGTGACTGAATTATAGTGTATTTATTTTTTCCCCATCTGCTTTCTGAATATTGGTTTACTTAAAATGATTACATGTTGAAATCTGGTGGGGGTTTTTTTGGTCACCTGAGGTTATTTGCTTGTATATCGAAGTTGGTGAGGACCACATAATTGTTATTTTGGCTTTGGCCAATAAAAATATTTTATTTATAACTATATTAGAAAATTAAAAAAAAAAATTTATCCCAAAAAACAGCATGGTCATTTTGATGCTAATAAAGTTTGCTATTATCGAAACTTATCATATCTATTACTAACATATTTTACTGTTATCTCTGACAAAAAGGTTCCATCACATTTGTTTGAGTGTAGGAGGAAATCCTCTGTTGTGAATGGAAATAATATTTTATGACGACAAGGATCTCCCAGCAGCAGGGAATCCCAGTGATGGATCATATTCTTTGCTCTGTTCATCATGGTTTTAACTGTGAGGCATAACAACTAACAGACAAGCAGTTTCGAATTTGTATAGCCTTCCTGAAAAAACAATAAACAAAACAGTCTGCAAATAGCCTGCAGTAATTTGCCTATTATCATATCATTACCATTACAACAATATGTATGGTAGATTATCCAGTACTTTTAGAGTTCACAGCAGAGCAATAGTCATAGCATTGTATATTGTGGTCTCACAATATATTTTATTTGAAAAATAATCTCATGGGACAGCCGCTTCTGAAAGCATATTATGCAAAAGGAAAACAAAAAACAGTCCATCATTATTTTAAGACATGAATGAAATATATTTGTGTATGTCATGTGTTTTACTGGGAAATACGCAATTTGCATTTCTCCTACAAACAGGGGTGTAGCACCAAATTCTGGGACCTATGCATAAGCAGTGGCCATTGCCCCCCCCCCCCCCAAAAAAAAAAAAAAGCTCAGCAGTTAACAATGCTGAAAGTATCTAACAAGGGCGTACTACCAGTCCAGTCAATTATGTCGCCACACATGAATCTAACAACTCTTAAATGAATAAAAAACCCTAATCACACAATACTTCAGTGAATCTTTGTTTTATTTGCAGAATGATTAAAAGTTGTAACAGTAAATGCCACCAAAGGTCACCAAACATAATAGGCCTGCATGAAAATTGAGCATCTTTACATTGGGCTGAAGAGAACAGATTATCAAGTAGCTTATTTATTACATAAAAGAAAAATGCCATTTCCAGATTTCTACATTAACAAAATACTTCCTTTAGTACTATTGTGTCTCTCTCTTCACTGGTCAACTTCTCTGGCCATAGTACTGGATCCTCTGGCTTGCACTCCTTGGCACTGCCCTGATGACTCTCTTCATCCCTTTCACTTTTCTCAGAACCTTCTCTGTTTTCACTTCCATCATCCTCTATCACATCATCTCTATCTACCTGGACAGATCCCTCTACAAGCATGAAGCATATGATATTAGCAGGCAATGTAGCCTAACTGATGTGATTGAACATCTCATCTCATCATCTCTAGCCGCTTTATCCTGTTCTACAGGGTCGCAGGCAAGCTGGAGCCTATCCCAGCTGACTACGGGTGAAAGGCGGGGTACACCCTGGACAAGTCGCCAGGTCATCACAGGGCTGACACATAGACACAGACAACCATTCACACTCACATTCACACCTACGGTCAATTTAGAGTCACCAGTTAACCTAACCTGCATGTCTTTGGACTGTGGGGGAAACCGGAGCACCCGGAGGAAACCCACGCGGACACGGGGAGAACATGCAAACTCCACACAGAAAGGCCCTCGCCGGCCACGGGGCTCGAACCCGGACCTTCTTGCTGTGAGGTGACGGTGCTAACCACTACACCACCGTCCCGCTACCTTCAAAAATAATGAAATTAAATGTTTCTACATTTAAAAAAAAACCCCATAAAAATCAGTAAGCAGGAATGCATGGAAAAGTGTCAATATTTGGTGTGACCCTTTGTTTTTAAAAAAAATAGCAGTCTCAGGTAAAGTTAGTGCATGTTTTTTAAGGAACTGAGCAGGATTTTTTACTGAGCATCTTACAGAATCAGCTGCAGTTCTTCTGGTGACTGACTGTCGCACATCCTTCTTATTTTTGCAGCAAAACCCACCAGCCTTCATTTATGTTTTTGTCTGAAAAGTGGTCTATAATGTAATATGCTGCGTTCTTTTACTGACAAACAAACATTTTTCTGTAACATTTAATTTTGTGCTGGAAAACTAATATTTGGAAATTAAAAGTGTTTTTGTAGTGGTTCCATAATGTATAAGTCATAAAATAAAAGTCATAAAATAAAAGTCTCTAAGAAAGTTTGTATGAAAAACAATAAGGTGCCAAAGACAAAATAGCTTGAAAATAGCTTTTCACTGAACTGGGCAACTGGAAAAAGGCCAGGCTTTCAGCAGTCCAATTTCAGTCATCCAAATTAAAGTGGGCAGTTAGTGTGAGACCAAGAAAGAAAGAAATATATTATATTGTGTGTATATATACTGTGATATATATATATATATATATATATATATATATATATATATATATATATATATATATATATACACATTTTTTTTTTATAATGAAATTGATGTGACATGTTGGTCCAGTAGTTATTTACCTATAATACATACAAACAGAGATCTGGGGGGAAAAAAATTAAGAGACCATTTTTAATGGTCTCACGCTAACTGCCTACTTTAATTTGGAACACTGAAACTGGACTATTGAAGCCTGGTCTTTTTCCAATTGCCCAGTTTCATTAAAAAGCTATTTTTGTATGTTCAACCGCAGTTATTTGCATACGCCACACTACCACACCATGTCATTATAACAAAATCGAAACTTGTATTTCCCCAATCATACATCCACTGACACACTGAAAAAGTCATTTTGATGACAGTAACATTTATTATGAGCACAACTCTTGGAAAGATTCCACCACGAGTATTTAAATGTAGGAGAAAATCTTCTTTGTTGAAGGATCCTAAGGCCAAGTTTACATTATCTGTATCATTACAGTATCTGTCTCGTTTTCTTTGCGGATGCACTGTCCGTTTACATTAAAACGCCTGGAAACGCCGGGAAACGGGAATCCGCCAGGGTCCACGTATTCAATCTAGATCATGTCTGGTCCGGTGCTGTGTAAACATTGAGAATACGCGGATACGCTGTGCTGAGCTCTAGCTGGCGTCGTCATTGGTGTAGGTATCATGCCGCCATCTTGTGTCAGAACTACAATTCCCAGTCCACTTCCGTGTGACCTACGTCACGCGTGGGCGGGATCATCTACGTCATCATACAAGGAAACATAAAACAATGGGACAACGCTTCCATCTTGGTCTCTTACGGCTGGCTTCCGATGAATCTGGACGTATAAAGAGGCGCCCTCCACCCAAACAGACGTCTTCTTTCTTGCAAGATCCATCACTCAGCGCGATTTTCCTTCTTACCCTTGGCAAAGGTAAACTCTAGAGTCGCGCGATCTTTAAACTCAACCTGAGTTACAACCGGTTTACTTGCATTAGAAGTGACGTCACGACTGCAGCCCAGGCAGTTAAAAGTTAAGAAGCGATTGAATCCTTTTTAACTCAAAAGCGCTGTGCATCTTATTCTGATCAGAGACTTTTCCTCACGAACGCTGAGGTTCGGACCAAGAATCCTCTGCTTTCCACGGGAACCACCCAAGTGCTCCGCTGGACCCGAAAGTTTTCTCCGCCTCCATCACGAGCAGCTCACGTGCTCCCACGGCGAGGCCCGAGACTACACCGGCGAATAGTTCTTCATATCTTGCTAAAGGCAGGATTAAGTAAGATTTTGGCATTTGGGCATAATTAGGATAGTCTTAGGAATTTGCTTTTATTGAAATAGTGTGAATTTAAACCCAGGTTTATCTGTTACACTGTTAGACACGCAGCGTGTTGATTTATTTTGGTTCTATGTTCTCTCAATTGTTTAATAGATAGGCTGCGCATGCTTCTCTCTTTTTTATTCTTACTAACATTATAATTTCATTATTATACATCTTGATGTCATTAAGATTTCAGTGGATTCAGTATGGTTATGAGCTAGTGGGTTAGCTACAGCTTCCCTTTTGTCTGCTTAGCAACACAAAGCTAATCAAGGCCTACCATGTGCTCAGCAGGCCATCAGGCCTGATAAACCACACCTCAGCTAGAAATCCACAAGTTAGCTTTTAGTTAGCTACGGCTAATACCCTTGTCTTTAGCAACACGTGCTCAGTAGGCCTCACCAGGCCTAACAAACACACTTTAGCTAGGCCATAGGGCCTTTAGCAAACTCACACTAGCAACACAAGGCTAAACACAGAGCTAATCCTTTGTTCTGTTTAGATAACATTCTTTTGTTTAGCTACCAACAAGCTAGGCCTCCACCACGTGTAGTTAGCTACACGAGGCTAAACACATGGTCAAGTCCTACACACACACACACACACACACACACACACACACACACACACACACACACACACCTCACTGCTTGTGTATATATTGATTTATTTTATCTTTTTATCTTTGTATAATAAATTCATTTATTAAACAAGCTGTGTTTATTTGTGTGAACAATATGAAGTCCCCAATCTTCTCAAAGAATTCAAAAAGGGTGCGTATGTTATGTAATATGGTAAGTGATCGTAATAATTTGGAAATATACCATAATTTAGCTGTTTGGTAATTTATTATTAAGCACCAGGATTAATGGTATGATTCACTAAATGATTCCCTAAACGATTCATTGAATGATTCACCAAATGATTCACTAAACGATTCATTGAACGATTCACTGAATGAGACTGATTCTATGGTATGATTCAATTCAAACGAGTCAAATTAAACGATTCAATGGGATTGATTCATTTTAATTATTGACCTTCAAAATTTAATGAGACTGATTTAACGAGATTGATCACTTAATTTCAATAATTAACTGATTGCACCCACAGTTAAATTGGTGCCCCGTGTGAGGACAGATTGGTTTGTTGGCTTCTTGAAATATTGTTCAACAACAAATAAATTATCAGTTGATTCAGCAACTGCTAAGGTATATCCCCAGGTGTGTTAAAACGGTTAACAGTAGTGTGATAACCATATCACCAATACTCATAACCTATTTAACTTAGGATAAGAGAGCATTTCCAAATAAACCTTATTAATTACATAGTTAATTAATAATGATTAAATTAATAATTAACTTGATTAATTATCTAGTATCCAGCCTAAGTAAAATGGCATCCCCTCATGTCTCAAAAATGGAAGACAACGCTCAAGACGTGTCTCTCCTTGAGGTCATTGCAGACCTCATTCACTGCTCTGCTTCCGAAAAGGCAAAAATTAAGTACACGAGTGAGAGTGAATGCCAAAACAACTTAGATAACTCAAACAAACATATGAGAGATCCAAAAAGAACAACTATTAGTGTCCAAGCGGCACTAGGTAAGCTATTCCTATCATACTTCCAAAATGCTGATTCAGAAATCAGATGCCTTCGCGGAGAGGTTGAAAGGCTGACCACCAGCAACGCCAAGCTGACAGCCGATAATAATGATTTACATAGGGAGTGTGAGCTCTTGAAGACCTCCCTTGATGATTGCACCAAACGGCTAGAGAAAGCCGAAATGGTTGCTAAGAGGGCTGCCCAGGAGCAGACCCCCCAAGAGCAGCGCGAGGGGCGTGAAAGACCCCCAACAATGCGCCAAAGCTCAGAGCAGGAAGAGGCGTCCGAACCGGACACCGTAAATGATCTGGTCGAGGACCAGACACCCCGCCAAACTCCATCAACTCGCTACACGACTTCGTCGTCTAGCCAGGATGGAGCCGCCCTGCGCTCATCCCGAGCCCAGGCCCGTAGCACACCTAGGTCAGTGCGCTTCAGTTTCCCTGATCAATCTTCAGATGAATCAGACTATGAATCTAGTGCGAAACGGGAACAACACCAGAGTAGCTTAGATAGTGAGTGCTCAGAAGAGCCAAGAAGGTCGCACAAGGACGTGCACCAAACCCTTTGCCTACAGCAAATTGACCTACTTGCCCAAGATATCGAACAATTCGATCCCGACAATCAAAGAACTAACGTAAATGATTATTTACGAGGAATTGACCGATGCCTGATGGACCTGACGAACGCCACAACACGTGAAAAACTTAGACTAATCTGGAAGACCTCCAGTAGTAGCGTTCGTGCCTTTTTAGAGACACTACCCCCAAACATTCGCGATAGTTATTCGAAACTTCGCAATTACATGAGGGAAGAATATGCGCCATACACGGACGAAACCTCCGCGATATTGTGTGCATTACAAATCAAACAAAAACGGTCTGAGGCGCCTCGTGAATATTACAGACGGCTACGTACTGCCTATTTCCAAGGTAGTGGCGCACCAGGTTTGGAAGAAGATAGAGGTTTCATATCTCTCTTCTTACATAACCTCCACCCAAGCGTGCGGACCCATGTCACACTGACGTGTCGACAAGGTCGCTATTCGATGAGGGAAACTAGGCGACTAGCCCAAATGACCTGGGAGACCATTGTCAAAACCGCAAACGGAAATGATGATGAACCCAGAGTCCTTAGTCTCCAGGGTGAGGACAAGCCCCCACTAACCTTAGAAGGAGGTGAAGCACCAAAAGGGGGACCCACCTGGAAAAATTCCGGTCCAGCCCGATCCTTGCCGAGCCATCACAAGAGTGAGTGGAAAAATCGACAAGGTAAGGCCAGGAGGGACCGAGGGCGAGTCCACAGTGACGATGGCAATCGCCCATCACATGAAAAGGGTCGTAGGGAACAAAACGGTTGGCAGCAAAACCGTCATCCCCGCTCTGACCAGAAACGGCAGAAGCGTTCCGACCGTAGCTCTAAACGTAAGGGTAGAGACGACCAACACAGTGACTCAGACCAACCTGGTGAGTTCCCCTCAGAGCTGGACTCTTTAAAAGCCCAGTTGGCTGAGATTAAAGAACTGTTACAGGAGACGTCAGACCCCTCAACAGATAAAACACAAGAGCCCAAGAAAAATGACAAAAGACCAGTCACTGGCATGACTAGGCCAGGAACCACGGGTATATCTCGTAAAAGGGGGAGAGAGATCCCTCTGAAACAGCAGGCGAGGGTCAGGATGTAGGGCCCCCCCCCGGTGGCGAAGGCAAACACACAAGACGCACCTCTCATGTGCGCTAAAGTCTTCACCACCATTTCTCAGACACACGGCTCTCACAAGGCGACCCAATCCCAACCAAGCCCTGCGACATAAACTTAGTCAACTTCACACAAAACAAAACCCCACAGTCGTTGGATCCCACAAAATATGCACAAACCCGTTGCGACGAGATCAGTGCGAACACCGATCAACCGAGCGCCACGCGAGATCAAATTTCGTATGAACCTCAGTTCATGTCTTTGCACACCGAGTTCGATGTCGAAACACCCGACATTGCGACTCCCCCTAGCGGCAAAAATCTCCCTCTATCCATCGACTCGGACACAGACACCCATTTCACTGCTGGTATAATGGCTGCGCTGTGGAACATGTTAGGCATCGAGGTGAAATTCCATATCGCGTCCCACCCTCAATTCTCTGGTCAGGCTGAACGAGCCATTCAAACCATTGTGAGCATGCTGCGAAAGTATATCACAAACCATGGTAAAATTTGGGACGTGAAACTTCCCTTGGTGCTAAGGGCCATTCGGTCCACCCCTCATTGTGCCACTGAAGTCACACCCTTTGGGATGATGACTGGGCGAGAGTCGGTTCTTCCCCCGCATCTCCTATACAAACCAGAGGCCATGAGTGTCGCGATTGCATACACCGCACGTCAACATGTCGCCGACCTACGCCGCCGCCTACAGTCAACCTTTACAGGTGCCCAAAAGAATCTCGATTCGAGAGTAGAAGGACACAAAGCCTACTACGCCCGAATCTCAGAGAAGTTCCTACCACCCTGGTCGAGACCTTTCGATCGTGGGAAAACCGTTCCCCGTCGCGTATCACATTAGGACATCTAAGCCTAATCAAACGCTTTCATATCGATTTCCATGATAATCGAATCAAACCTTTTGAACAGTCCTCACTCCAAAAGGGGGGTGGACGACAGCTAAGCCCATCATGTCCACCTAGCTTGTACGCATCACTCAACCATAAGCGTACACTAACATTCCCGGTCAGACTTCACCAACCCAATGAAGTAATAACCCTTCAGTATAACATGGTAGATAAATACTAAAATCCGCTATTATTACTAGTGTGTATTCATCGCAAATACACCTGGCATATAGTCTTGGCAGTGCTATCCTCACTTTTGTGAATCCACAAAACTTAGAGATGTGCACCTTCACGAAAGACATCCACTGGGTCTGCCCAGGCAACCCATACATAACACTACACACCTAGCTAGATAAGATGGTCTGTGTCCCCGACAGCTAGCCGCAGTAGCGCACGCTTTCTAGCCAGACCCCCCACTGCTATCACCTTCCCAGAAGATTAGGTTTGCCAACCCAAACACTAATACTTCTTTCCTTCCTTCATTTCTTCTCTTTTCTTGTTTTTTTTTTATGCATAAGAAATTGAACACTACATGTTTCATGTTCCATGTTTAATTTTTTTGATGTGGTTTTGATCTAGTTAGTTAGATAGTGATTATATGCCCAAAATGCCCATAGTGATTATATTATGCCCAAAATGCCTCTGTCTCCAACTGTCTTACTGGAACTCACAAGTTTACAGTCTTCACAGGACACCATGGACTGCACAGGACAAGTCTACCTCAAGGACTATGGACACGGCGATGATACGATACGGTGCTCTCAGTGCTACGACTCCGTCATACCCCTGAGACCAAAAGGGGGACTGTAGGTATCATGCCGCCATCTTGTGTCAGAACTACAATTCCCAGTCCACTTCCGTGTGACCTACGTCACGCGTGGGCGGGATCATCTACGTCATCATACAAGGAAACATAAAACAATGGGACAACGCTTCCATCTTGGTCTCTCACGGCTGGCTTCCGATGAATCTGGACGTATAAAGAGGCGCCCTCCACCCAAACAGACGTCTTCTTTCTTGCAAGATCCATCACTCAGCGCGATTTTCCTTCTTACCCTTGGCAAAGGTAAACTCTAGAGTCGCGCGATCTTTAAACTCAACCTGAGTTACAACCGGTTTACTTGCATTAGAAGTGACGTCACGACTGCAGCCCAGGCAGTTAAAAGTTAAGAAGCGATTGAATCCTTTTTAACTCAAAAGCGCTGTGCATCTTATTCTGATCAGAGACTTTTCCTCACGAACGCTGAGGTTCGGACCAAGAATCCTCTGCTTTCCACGGGAACCACCCAAGTGCTCCGCTGGACCCGAAAGTTTTCTCCGCCTCCATCACGAGCAGCTCACGTGCTCCCACGGCGAGGCCCGAGACTACACCGGCGAATAGTTCTTCATATCTTGCTAAAGGCAGGATTAAGTAAGATTTTGGCATTTGGGCATAATTAGGATAGTCTTAGGAATTTGCTTTTATTGAAATAGTGTGAATTTAAACCCAGGTTTATCTGTTACACTGTTAGACACGCAGCGTGTTGATTTATTTTGGTTCTATGTTCTCTCAATTGTTTAATAGATAGGCTGCGCATGCTTCTCTCTTTTTTATTCTTACTAACATTATAATTTCATTATTATACATCTTGATGTCATTAAGATTTCAGTGGATTCAGTATGGTTATGAGCTAGTGGGTTAGCTACAGCTTCCCTTTTGTCTGCTTAGCAACACAAAGCTAATCAAGGCCTACCATGTGCTCAGCAGGCCATCAGGCCTGATAAACCACACCTCAGCTAGAAATCCACAAGTTAGCTTTTAGTTAGCTACGGCTAATACCCTTGTCTTTAGCAACACGTGCTCAGTAGGCCTCACCAGGCCTAACAAACACACTTTAGCTAGGCCATAGGGCCTTTAGCAAACTCACACTAGCAACACAAGGCTAAACACAGAGCTAATCCTTTGTTCTGTTTAGATAACATTCTTTTGTTTAGCTACCAACAAGCTAGGCCTCCACCACGTGTAGTTAGCTACACGAGGCTAAACACATGGTCAAGTCCTACACACACACACACACACACACACACACACACACACACACACACACACCTCACTGCTTGTGTATATATTGATTTATTTTATCTTTTTATCTTTGTATAATAAATTCATTTATTAAACAAGCTGTGTTTATTTGTGTGAACAATATGAAGTCCCCAATCTTCTCAAAGAATTCAAAAAGGGTGCGTATGTTATGTAATATGGTAAGTGATCGTAATAATTTGGAAATATACCATAATTTAGCTGTTTGGTAATTTATTATTAAGCACCAGGATTAATGGTATGATTCACTAAATGATTCCCTAAACGATTCATTGAATGATTCACCAAATGATTCACTAAACGATTCATTGAACGATTCACTGAATGAGACTGATTCTATGGTATGATTCAATTCAAACGAGTCAAATTAAACGATTCAATGGGATTGATTCATTTTAATTATTGACCTTCAAAATTTAATGAGACTGATTTAACGAGATTGATCACTTAATTTCAATAATTAACTGATTGCACCCACATTGGACAACGTCACTGTGACATCCACCTTCCTGATTCGCTGGCGTTGGTCATGTGACGCGACTGCTGAAAAACGGCGTGGACTTCCGCCTTGTATCACCTTTCATTAAAGAGTATAAAAGTATGAAAATACTGCAAATACTGATGCAAATACTGCCCATTGTGTAGTTATGATTGTCTTTAGGCTTGCCATCCTTCCACTTGCAAGTGGTAAGTGATATGCGCTGGGATCACACACACAGCGGCTCAGTCCCGAATCACTGCTCGTGCGCTATACTCACGTGCTCTGTGAGCTGCGCAGGGCCGGAGTGCGCACCCTCCAGAGGGCACTCGCTGTTCAGGGCGGAATGATTTGGAGCGCAGGATGCCTGCGGAGCCGAGCATATCCGTGTATTGGTGTTGCTGTGTGCACGCGAATCGTGTATTGGTGTTGCTGTGTGCACACTAATCGTTTTAAAAACGTTAATCTGATGATCCGCTGATACGGTCTAATGTAAACCCCACCTCAGTCCTCCCACATGCTTACTCATTATGGTTCAAGTCTCCCAGACACAGAAAATCACAATGATGAGCCATCCTCACATTATAAAACATTTGACTGAGACAGACACAGACACTTCCCACACTTTAGATGATCAGGTTCAGGTTTCTTGGGATAAAGTCTCATTTTATTAACAACACGTCATTCCAGCCCTAAAATCAATTCACTTTCTCATCTCATCTCATTATCTCTAGCCGCTTTATCCTTCTACAGGGTCGCAGGCAAGCTGGAGCCTATCCCAGCTGACTATGGGCGAAAGGCGGGGTACACCCTGGACAAGTCGCCAGGTCATCACAGGGCTGACACATAGACACAGACAACCATTCACACTCACATTCACACCTACGGTCAATTTAGAGTCACCAGTTAACCTAACCTGCATGTCTTTGGACTGTGGGGGAAACCGGAGCACCCGGAGGAAACCCACACGGACACGGGGAGAACATGCAAACTCCGCACAGAAAGGCCCTCGCCGGCCACGGGGCTCGAACCCGGACCTTCTTGCTGTGAGGTGACGGTGCTAACCACTACACCACCGTCCCGCCACCTTCAAAAATAATGAAATTAAATGTTTCTACATTAAAAAAACCCCCATAAAGATCAGTAAGCAGGAATGCATGGAAAAGTGTCAATATTTGGTGTGACCCTTTGTTTTTAAAAAAAATAGCAGTCTCAGGTAAAGTTAGTGGATGTTTTTTAAGGAACTGAGCAGGATTTTTTACTGAGCATCTTACAGAATCAGCTGCAGTTCTTCTGGTGACTGACTGTCGCACATACTTCTTATTTTTGCAGCAAAACTCACCAGCCTTCATTTATGTTTTTGTCTGAAAAGTGGTCTATAATGTAATATGCTGCGTTCTTTTACTGACACACAAGCATTTTTCTGTAACATTTAATTTTGTGCTGGAAAACTAATATTTGGAAATTAAAAGTGTTTTTGTAGTAGTTCCATAATGTATAAGTCATAAAATAAAAGTCATAAAATAAAAGTCTCTAAGAAAGTTTGTATGAAAAACAATAAGGTGCCAAAGACAAAATAGCTTGAAAATAGCTTTTCACTGAACTGGGCAACTGGAAAAAGGCCAGGCTTTCAGCAGTCCAATTTCAGTCATCCAAATTAAAGTGGGCAGTTAGTGTGAGACCAAGAAAGAAAGAAATATATTATATTGTGTGTATATATACTGTGATATATATATATATATATATATATATATATATATATATATATATATATATATATATATATATATACATTTTTATAATGAAATTGATGTGACATGTTGGTCCAGTAGTTATTTACCTATAATACATACAAACAGAGATCTGGGGGGAAAAAAATTAAGAGACCATTTTTAATGGTCTCACGCTAACTGCCTACTTTAATTTGGAACACTGAAACTGGACTATTGAAGCCTGGTCTTTTTCCAGTTGCCCAGTTTCATTAAAAAGCTATTTTTGTATGTTCAACCGCAGTTATTTGCATACGCCACACTACCACACCATGTCATTATAACAAAATCAAAACTTGTATTTCTCCAATAATACATCCACTGACACACTGAAAAAGTCATTTTGATGACAGTAACATTTATTATGAGCACAACTCTTGGAAAGATTCCACCACGAGTATTTAAATGTAGGAGAAAATCTTCTTTGTTGAAGGATCCTAAGGCCAAGTTTACATTAGACCGTATCTGTCTCGTTTTCTTCGCGGATGCACTGTCCGTTTACATTAAAACGCCGGGAAACGGGAATCCGCCAGGGTCCACGTATTCAATCTAGATCGTGTCTGGTCTGGTGCTGTGTAAACATTGAGAATACGCGGATACGATGTGCTGAGCTCTAGCTGGCGTCGTCATTGGACAACGTCACTGTGACATCCACCTTCCTGATTCGCTGGCGTTGGTCATGTGACGCGACTGCTGAAAAACGGCGCGGACTTCCGCCTTGTATCACCTTTCATTAAAGAGTATAAAAGTATGAAAATACTGCAAATACTGATGCAAATACTGCCCATTGTGTAGTTATGATTGTCTTTAGGCTTGCCATCCTTCCACTTGCAAGTGGTAAGTGATATGCGCTGGGATCACACACACAGCGGCTCAGTCCCGAATCACTGCTCGTGCGCTCCACTCGTGCGCTCTGTGAGCTGCGCAGGGCCGGAGTGCGCACCCTCCAGAGGGCACTCGCTGTTCAGGGCGGAGTGATTTGGAGCGCAGGATGCCTGCGGAGCCGAGCGTATCCGTGTATTGGTGTTGCTGTGTGCACGCGAATCGTGTATTGGTGTTGCTGTGTGCACACTAATCGTTTTAAAAACGTTAATCTGATGATCCGCTGATACGGTCTAATGTAAACCCCACCTCAGTCCTCCCACATGCTTACTCATTATGGTTCAAGTCTCCCAGACACAGAAAATCACAATGATGAGCCATCCTCACATTATAAAACATTTGACTGAGACAGACACAGACACTTCCCACACTTTAGATGATCAGGTTCAGGTTTCTTGGGATAAAGTCTCATTTTATTAACAACACGTCATTCCAGCCCTAAAATCAATTCACTTTCTCATCTCATCTCATTATCTCTAGCCGCTTTATCCTTCTACAGGGTCGCAGGCAAGCTGGAGCCTATCCCAGCTGACTACGGGCGAAAGGCGGGGTACACCCTGGACAAGTCACCAGGTCATCACAGGGCTGACACATAGACACAGACAACCATTCACACTCACATTCACACCTATGGTCAATTTAGAGTCACCAGTTAACCTAACCTGCATGTCTTTGGACTGTGGGGGAAACCGGAGCACCCGGAGGAAACCCACGCGGACACGGGGAGAACATGCAAACTCCGCACAGAAAGGCCCTCGCTGGCCACGGGGCTCGAACCCGGACCTTCTTGCTGTGAGGCGACAGCGCTAACCACTACACCACCGTGCCGCCCCAATTCAGTTTCTACAACCCCAAATCACAAAAGGTTAGGATGGTATGGAAATGAGCAGTGATTTTCTAAATTTACTTTGACTTGTATTTCATTTCAGATACTATGAATCCAAGATATTTCATGTTTTGTCTGGTCAACTTCAATTCATTTTTAATATAGTACATCCATTCCTGTGTTCCAGGCCTGCAACACATTCCAAAAAAAGTTGGGACAGGGGCAATTTAGGGTGAGTAATGAGGTAAAACAGTGAAATAATTATGCTATTTGAAACGGGATGTCAACAGGTGATTGTAATCATGGTTTGGTACAAAATCAGTATCCAGGAAAGGCCTAGATTTTAAGGAACAAAGATGGGCTGAGGATCTCCAGTCTGTCAACAAATGCATGAGAAAATTATGTTAATGTTCCTCAAAACCTCAAATGTTCCCCCCCCCAAAAAAGAGTATTTATCTTTTCACATTTGGCAGCCCATAATTTGAGAAACTTTTTTGAGGATTTTTATTTTCCAGCATCCCCAATTATAAGATAAACCCAAACACCCTAACATGAACATAGATTAAATATACAGTACATATTGTTAATATTTTCACCTGTGGTATGACACAAGTTTTATTTTAAGTAATTGCTGGGGGTGGTGTTTAAACACCTGGATGCCATCTTGTGCATATGCACAAAGAACACACAAAGGCACAAAGTCACTTGGTGACCACATGATGTCGTATTTTGCTACAAAATACCATTGTCAATGGCCAGCTTTCCTTTATTTGTCTTGCCATGTATACATCAGGACTTTTTTTAAAATGATCTATTATGGTCAGAACCAAAGGTAATCTGTCCTCCAAAGGTGGCAATGGACCAATTTTAACTTACTTTTTTCAATTAACTGCAAATTATATTTATGAATTTACAAATATCTCAGTTGGTGGTAATAATAATAATAATAATAATAATAATAATAATAATAATAATAATAATAATAATATACAATTTATATAATGCTGATACAAATATAGTCTAAGCACTTTACAATCACAAACTAGTAAATAATAATTTAATAACTAATCAATAACTAATTAAAAAGGCTAATAACTAAAGACTAAACAGCTATAGATTAAAAGCGAGCCTAAAAAGATGCATCTTAATTCCAGCTTTGAAAACATTAACGTTCTCGGAAACGCACACATGGTCAGGCAATTTATTCCAAAGAAATGGAGCATGTGAAGAAAAAGACCTAAAACCATAATTGTTCAGTCTGTAGGAGACTGGGACAAGCCGGCTAATAGAAGTAGAGGAACGTAAGGTTCTTTAGGTTTATACACTGTCAAAAGCTCTTGTAGACAGGAAGGCACAAGACCATTCAAACATTTAAAAGTAAGTACCGGTATATTAATCTTGATCATAATTCTAAATTCAACTGGCAGCCATTGCAGCTCCTGTAAGGCAGGCGTTATATGATCGTATTTGCCCTTCATATAAATAACCCAGGCTGCAGCTGTCAGTCCTGTGCGCTGTGGCGTGTGCACCGTGAACAAGGTGCACCTGAACTCAATTAGCAAACATTGTGTTAGTCTATTTAAGGACTGCGCTGATGCATTAGCATTGCGAAGTGTTAGGTTACGTTAAGTACGCATTACCGAGGCCTGTGTTCTTGTTTTCCTGGTTTCTTGATTCTTTGGCCTGTTTCTCGTTACTGTTCTCACTTAGCCTTCTATGTTCTGTTTGCACCTCGACCGACCCTTTGCCTGTTTTCATGTCTCTGATCTAGCCTGCCGATTTGGACTGTTTTGCCTATATATATATATATATATATATATATATATATATATCATCTCATCTCATTATCTCTAGCCGCTTTATCCTTCTACAGGGTCGCAGGCAAGCTGGAGCCTATCCCAGCTGACTACGGGCGAAAGGCGGGGTACACCCTGGACAAGTCGCCAGGTCATCACAGGGCTGACACATAGACACAGACAACCATTCACACTCACATTCACACCTACGGTCAATTTAGAGTCACCAGTTAACCTAACCTGCATGTCTTTGGACTGTGGGGGAAACCGGAGCACCCAGAGGAAACCCACGCGGACACGGGGAGAACATGCAAACTCCGCACAGAAAGGCCCTCGCCAGCCATGGGGCTCGAACCCAGGACCTTCTTGCTGTGAGGCGACAGCGCTAACCACTATACCACCGTGCCGCCATATATATATATATATATATATATATATATATATATATATATATATATATATATATATATATATATATATATATATACACACACACACACACACACACACACACGTTTCAGTATGTGATCCCACGCTGCTTCTGGGTTTCCCTGTCTCGGTCCCTTGCTTCGTATTTTTGGCTGAAGACTGACTGGAGCCCCCCGGCAATTTATTATGGAATATCACCATATGGGATTCAAGCTACAGTGTGACTTCTTCTATGAGGACCTCCAAGAGCCTGAACCCATCTGGGTAAGCTTCTTGCTAACGTTTATTTCTGGACGAGCATGCAGCTGGGTGGATTACCTGATTCTTGTTGAGCACCCGTGTCTTTGAAGTTCGCAGACTTTCTTTGCCATGCTCAAGTTCATTTTTGAATCATTAGAAAAGGAGGAACTCCATGAAAATTTTTGGGGAGGGGCAATCATGCTAGAGGCCGACCCAGCCGAGGTGGCCATAGCTCCAGAGCTCCCTCCAGTGGCTGACCCAGCTGAGGAGGCCGTCGCTCCAGAGCTCCCTCCAGTGGCCGACCCAGCCGGGGAGGCTATTGCTCCAAAGCTCCCGCCAGTGGCCGACCCAGCCGAGGTGGCCGTCGCTCCAGAGCTCCCTCCAGTGGCCGACCCAGCCAAGGAGGCCGTCGCTCCAGAGCTCCCTCCAGTGGCCAACCCAGCCGAGGAGGCCGTTGCTCCAGAGTCAGTGCCAGTGTCTGCTCTTCTGCCAGAGGCGGAGCCAGAGCCTGCGTCAGGGCCTGCTCCTGTGCCAGGGCCTGCGTCAGAGTCTACTCCAGAGCCAGAGCCAGCATCAGAACCTGTGTCAGTGTCTACTCCAGAGTCGGCACTTGCACCAGATTCAGTGCTGGTGCCAGAGTTAAGGCCAGAACCTGAGCCTGTTCCTGAACCTGTGTCAGAGGACGTCAGAACGACCTCTGCCTCACCAGGCAAGGAGGACGTCTGCGTCGTCCCGTCACCAGGTCAGATTTGGACTGTTTTGCCTGTGTGTGTGTGTGTGTGTGTGTGTGTGTGTGTGTGTGTGTGTGTGTGTGTGTGTGTATACAACCCACACCAAAGTACAAATTGTAAATAAAAACGGAATGCAATGATGTGGAAGTTTCAAAATTCCATATTTTATTCAGAATAGAACATAGATGACATATCAAATGTTTAAACTGAGAAAATGTATCATTTAAAGAGAAAAATTAGGTGATTTTAAATTTCATGACAACAACACATCTCAAAAAAGTTGGGACAAGGCCATGTTTACCACTGTGAGACATGCCCTTTTCTCTTTACAACAGTCTGTAAACGTCTGGGGACTGAGGAGACAAGTTGCTCAAGTTTAAGGATAGGAATGTTAACCCATTCTTGTCTAATGTAGGATTCTAGTTGCTCAACTGTCTTAGGTCTTTTTTGTCATATCTTCCGTTTTATGATGCGCCAAATGTTTTCTCTGGGTGAAAGATCTGGACTGCAGGCTGGCCAGTTCAGTACCCGGACCCTTCTTCTACGCAGCCATGATGCTGTAATTGATGCAGTATGTGGTTTGGCATTGTCATGTTGGAAAATGCAAGGTCTTCCCTGAAAGAGACGTCGTCTGGATGGGAGCATATGTTGCTCTAGAACCTGGATATACCTTTCAGTATTGATGGTGTCTTTCCAGATGTGTAAGCTGCCCATGCCACACGCACTAATGCAACCCCATACCATCAGAGATGCAGGCTTCTGAACTGAGCGCTGACAACAACTTGAGTCGTCCTTCTCCTCCTTAGTCCAAATGACACGGCGTCCCTGATTTCCATAAAGAACTTCAAATTTTGATTCGTCTGACCACAGAACAGTTTTCCAGTTTGCCACAGTCCATTTTAAATGAGCCTTGGCCCAGAGAAGACGTCTGCACTTCTGGATCATGTTTAGATACAGCTTCTTCTTTGAACTATAGAGTTTTAGCTGGCAACGGCGGATGGCCCGGTGAATTGTGTTCACAGATAATGTTCTCTGGAAATATTCCTGAGCCCATTTTGTGATTTCCAATACAGAAGCATGCCTGTATGTGATGCAGTGCTGTCTAAAGGCCTCTGCATGCTCTTGCGACAAGGCTTTCGCAGATAGCTTTTCGCAGACAGTTGTAATTTATCGTTGAGCGGGGATAGGTGTGCGCGATGTTATTCACCGCCACAACGCAAGGGGGTGCGAAGTCGCGAAATCGCTAGGAGTAGTTGGTGGGTGTGGTTAGTGAAATGTTTATCCTCCGGTTACTTATAATGACTAGAACTGGAGTCGTATAGATGTCCGTACTTCCTCACTTCCTCGATCAACCGCTCTTCGTGCTGCTCCATCTTCGCTTGTGTTTTTAAAAATGGCGGTCGTGAAAACAAACCAAACCGGGAAAGTAGGGAACCGGAAGTGCGTGTACAGCGGATGTAGAGTGGACCAATCAGAGCCCTCTTGTCTGCGACGCTGTCTGCGAGGCTTCTGCGGTGGTCACAATTTTTGGGAGGTGCGTGCAGAGTGTCTGCGAAGGTGGGGGGGCTACGCAGATGCTGTCTGCGACGCCATCTGTGAGGGCTGGGTTGTCAGCATAAATTGGCCTTAAGGGCCCGAAGATCACGGGCACCCAGTATGGTTTTCTGGCCTTGACCCTTACGCACAGAGATTCTTCCAGATTCTTGAATCTTTTGATGATATTATGCACTGTAGATGATATGTTCAAACTCTTTGCAGTTTTACACCGTCGAACTCCTTTCTGATATTGCTCCACTATTTGTCAGTGCAGAATTAGGGGGATTGGTGATCCTCTTCCCATCTTTACTTCTGAGAGCCACTGCCACTCCAAGATGCTCTTTTTATACCCAGTCATGTTAATGACCTATTGCCAATTGACCTAATGAGTTGCAATTTGGTCCTCCACCTGTTCCTTTTTTGTACCTTTCACTTTTCCAGCCTCTTATTGCCCCTGTTCCAACTTTTTTGAGATGTGTTGCTGTCATGAAATTTCAAATGAGCCAATATTTGGCATGAAATTTCAAAATGTCTCACTTTCGACATTTGAAATGTTGTCTATGTTCTATTGTGAATGGAATATCAGTTTTTGCGATTTGTAAATTATTGCATTCTGTTTTTATTTACAATTTGTACTTTGTCCCAACTTTTTTTGAATCAGGGTTGTATACGCACTGTATTAAACTGAACACTTCTGCACATACATCCATGTCCCTCGTATACCTGACAGCAGTGTTGTGGACAGTCTGAAGTTTGTTTACTAAATATTTAGGAAGGCCAAAAAGCAGAGCATTACAGCTATCTATCTTAGAGCACACAAAACCATGAGCTAAAATCTTAGTAGTCTCTCGAGATAAGTGCTTTCTCATTTTAGCAATGTTCCTTAGCTGGTAGAAGGCAGATTTAACAATAGAGTTGATGTGATTAGTCATAGACAGAGTTGAGTCAAAAATGACTCCAATGTTCTGGGCATGAGCAGAAGTATAAACAATATCGTCACCAAGTGTCAGACAATCCAGTGATGGGTAGGAACAGAATTTGGAATGAAGATACAAAAGTTCAGTCTTATCCTTGTTAAGTTTAAGTCTGTTGATCATCATCCACTTCTCAATGTCAGCAATACATGACTCAATCCGGTGCTTGGTTGAAGAGAGCTCACCATCTTCAGCACTGCAACTAAAGGTAGTGTAGAGTTGGGTATCATCTGCATACAGGTGGAAGTCCAGACCATAGACACGTATAATGTCTCCAGGAGGCAAAGTATACAGAAGGTATAAAATAGGACCAAGCACAGAGCCCTGTGGAACACCACACTCCAGTTTGCACACTCCAGATGAAGTCCCCTCGATGTGGACAAACTGAGTACGATCCCCCAGGTAGGATTGAAACCAAGAAAGAACAGATCCAGTAAAACCAAATCGAGCAGACAGTCATTTGAGGAGTAAGTCATGGCTGACAGTATCAAATGCAGCAGATAAGTCCAGTAATAACAAGAGAACACAGCGGTTGTTGTCGGTAGATCACAGAATATCATTCTGGACGCGCACAAGTGCAGTCTCACAGCTATGGAGCCGTTTGTATGCCGACTGGAAACATTCCTCAAGGTCGTTCTCACGCAGATGATCCAGGACCTGAACAGCAACCACTTTCTCAACCAATTTTGCTAGAAACCGAATATTCGACACAGGTCTAAAATTAGGGTAAACCTCATGATCAAGTTGAGCTCTTTTTCTAACCTTGCCTACTGTTTAGATGAAGCATGGGCTTGTGACTTCCACCACTCAGGTGTTCAAATGAGCTTTCCTCTGTAACACTAGTTGGTTCATGGGGGAAATGAGGAGTTGGGGCGCAGACTTGAAATAATTCACAGGTGAGTTTATTTCTCATTTTCACTTTTCAGCATAGTCTGTCTCTTTATTTTCAGGTCTTGCCCATCAATCACACACAGGCGTGCACACATGGTTCGGTTCTGTGCCATTCTTCTCTCTCTCTCTCTCTCTGGTCACGGACTTCTCACTAAAATAACACAAAAGATACATAAGTAAATTGCCAGTAATCATTCACAGGTGAGCCTCATCATGCGTTACCTGCTGGTTCAACCTGCCTCCTCTCTGTCACAGCTGACACTCGACCATGCCTCCACTGCCACATACCCCCACCACCTGACAGCTGGGGAGCTGTCTAGCCTGCATCTGCCCCCCTCCCCAAGGAGTAGAGATAATCTGCCACCACCATCTGCACCCCCAGCTTGGGGACCACCTCAAACTTGAATGGCTGAAGTGCCATGCCAGATACCAATGGGTGATCTGTGGGTTGGCGTCTTTCATACAGTGAAGCCATTGGAGAGGGGAATGATCAGAACAGAGTGTGAAAGGGCATCCCAGCAGATGTTATCGAAGGGTGGGTCCAAAGAAGGTGCTGAACTGAAATGTACTCCTCTGAAGCATTTATGCTGACAATTACTTCAGCAAGAAGAGCACAGGAGTAATCCTATGGCCAACCCCATGGTTCCTGCCAGTGCCCACTTTTGTAAATCAGTTGGTTGCCCTTGCAGCAGTCCATGAAAAAGAACATGATGAACAATATTTGCTATGCCCAGTGCATGGTATAACACACTATCTGGACCAGATGGTAGCTGTTTGATCATCAGATCACCTGATGGCAGATAGGTATATCTGTCTGAGACTGGCCCTCTGGCTGGTGGACACCATCACCTCAACTTATAAGCAAGCTGGTCACCCAGATACCTACAGTATATCTTGGTATCTAGAGACTATAAGGACACTCTTATTCCTCTTGAAAGTAATGGTATATCAGTGGAAGATATCTGATAACATGCTAAAAGTTTAAATTGAAATATTGTATAGAATTGGTTAAAATTATGAAGTCACTTCTTAATTTATGGCATGCAGGCAGACACACACACACACACACACACACACACACACACACACACACACACACACACACACACACCACATATTCTTTCACTCAATTGTCATCCTCCATTAACTGCCGTACTATAAATCAGGGAACAAACAAAAAACATCAACAGGTCTTGTCAGCACATATTTATTTTATGAACATAATTTTTTTGAACTTTTAAATGTTAGGTACATAAATCAGTAAACTTGTCACTAGATTCTAGTTGACATTATTTATAGGCTATTTTTTTTTTTAGTTCTTGAGGTCTGCATTAATCCTATTCTGTCCAGGTGACAACACTGTAAAACTTTGCTGTAAATTTGCAATAGAATTTTGACAGCATCAACCTGTTGTTTTTAAATATAAAATTTTACTCTTAGCCATTTCACCCAAAATCAGCTGGGATCAGATCCAACTTCCCCCATGACCGATGGATAAGCGGTATAGATAATGGATGGATGGATGATTGTACACAAAATTAAGACCCTTGGTCATGGTGAAGCAGACTGAAATATTTTGAGACTGTTAGACATGTTGAAACTGGTGAACACAATTGTAGATAATAACACAATCACTCAGTTACAAAGTAAATATTATTATTATTAGTTATTATTATTATACAGTAATAATACTACTGACTACACTAAGTAATAATAGTAGTCTTAGTATTATTACCGTATAATAATAATAATAATAATAATAATAATAATAATAATAATAATAATAATAATAATTTAAGAGTCTATTTTGTAACTGAGTGATTGTATTATTATCTAGAATTGTGTAGGAAGAAGAAATTATGGATAAGTGGGATGGATGGATGGATGGATGGATGGATGGATGGATGGATGGGATGATAGGGCAATAATCAATCAATCAGGATATAAGAATATACTACTTTGCAATGCAGTGATTGGATTATTATCCACAGTTGCATTCAGCAGTTTCAGCATGTGATAGGTTTTGATCTGTCTGTACTGAAAGAGGTTGAATTGACAAAGTATGGTCTAGGAATGTAGACTTCAGCTGCCTAAGAGATTCTGCCTCACGGCTTGATCCAGGAGCAAACAGTCACTGACACAGACACAGCTGTTTAGAGATGTTTCTCAGTTTATTGTAGGACAAACATGAGTATATTCACATTCAAGAGTGTCTTGTAGCTATATGATTGGATGATGAGGATTTAATTGATAAAGCTAAGTTGCAATGTATGACAGGGTAACGTAAATGGGTGATGAAGCATTATATCACTGGTTTAGTGTTGCCAACTCCTCAGTAAGGAAAGTCGCTATTGGCTGCCCTTAAAGTCGCTAGAAGTTGCTAAATGACGTCATCGCCCAAGTTGCATAATCGACAATTTGCAAGTAATTGTAATGGACGCTGTAGGAGAGAGGAATAACATCGTGGGAGAGACAAAAAGTGAGTAACAAACACCCTAAATATGTTTAGAACTGCAAATGAACTTTCTTTTTTTTATTTTGCCATTGAAATAGGCCATCACTTCTCAAAATAACTTAATGACTTTAGTCATTTTGTTTTTATTTATATAGCGCCAAATCAGAATACAATTATCTCAAGGCACTTTCCACGTTACATAAATCAATTTTGTCCTGTATTGTTAAATGTTAGAATCAAAAAACTGTTATGTGGGGTGGAATTGTTCGCTCTACATTCAACACTCCTCCTTTATCCAGGCTTGGGACCGGCAAAGTGACCCAAAAGAGACACTCTGGCAGAGTTACTTAGGTTTTTTTTTTAGGTTTGTTTGTTTGTTTGTTTGTTTGTTTGTTTTTTGGGGGGGGTCTTAAGTTTATGCTCCACTTAGGAGCCTACAACAAGTCATAACATAACATTTTAACATTTTTTTCTATTTTAACATGACAACATTAACAATCTTAATGGACCAAAAAGAGACAATAGAAAAAAAAACTGTCAATGGCAATGTAAGTCAATGATGCTAACTAGTCTGGCCCTAATTCACATTCATTGTTGTTGTTGTTTTTTTTCAGACCCTCCCTCCACACACACAAGCTGTGCTGGCTCACAGAAAGAGTAGGTCATCCTCATTATGGTCAAGGCTTCCTATGGCAGGTTCAGCAACTGAGGAAGCTGACTTTAAATGAGTAAGCAGCTGATGTGCCAAAGAGCTGCAAAACATCATCAGGCAGCTTGTGCTCATAGCAAGCCTCACCAGACAGCTTCAGACCAAATCGGACATACAGGATGGAGTTAAGGGTCTGCAAGGACATCCGATTTCTAAGTTTGCTTTTGTAGCACCCCTCTACTCTACTAGGACAAATATAAGTACATTTAAGAGAGGTGCTATCTAACTAATATTAGGTAGTTCGTTTAGTTTAGGCCAGTTCTAGGTACGGCATTACAGGGGGAGTGAATTGACAAAAAGGCAACCATTTAAAAGGTAGAAAAAACAGTATAATATTTATTAAATTATACAAGTTAAATTTGACCCTTTAGAGAATAAAGAAAATAGTAACAAAAAGATTCAAATAATAAACTGGACCATTTGAAGGATGACGTACAAGTTTGTGGTTGGTCTGGACAAATTACGGAAGTAGTTATCGCGGGATTAGGTTTCATGGGATTTCATGTCATGTTCATGTCATGCGCATTGCGTTTTTGTTGAACACAACTTCAAAATAAAAGCAATGCGCATTCAGTCCATGCATGAGGTAAAATTAGAAAATACGTTTATTTTGTAATTTCTAATTAACCTACGCGAGCCGGTCAGAATGAACCAAAGGGCCGAATGTGGCCTGCGGGCCGTAAAATGCCCAGGTCTGGTTTAGCGTAATCCAGTTGATAGCGCTGATCTTCCAGATGGTCCAGAGGAGGTTCCAGTGTTCAGAGGAGGTTCCAGGATCCAGGGACTGACTCGCCATCCAATTTCAGTTCACATCAAAAATCAATCTGCGGTATAGCAGTTTAATCAGAAATCAACATTTCACTCAATGAGGCACAGCTACAACATTCCATCATTCACTCACGTAATGAGAGAGAAGAGGTGCCGTTCTCTCTCTCTCTCTCTCTCTCTCTCTCTCTCTCTCACACACACACACACACACACACACACACACACACACACACACACACACACACACACACACACACACACACACACAGAGCAAATTCCTCAGTGTTGAATTAAAACCCAGAGTGTTGAATTAACACCCAGAGTGTTTATATAGGTCCAATTGGACCTATATAAACACTCTGGGTGTTAATTCAACACTGAGGAATTTGCTGTGCAGGCTACTGTGCGCATGCCCCCTAACATTCCGCACAGCTCTTTAACGTCTCCCATTTCTGAGGAGTCCGGTACTATTAGCATTTACATACAACCCCGATTCCAAAAAAGTTGGGACAAAGTACAAATTGTAAATAAAAACGGAATGCAGTGAAAGTTTCAAAATTCCATATTTTACTCAGAATAGAACATAGATGACATATCAAATGTTTAAACTGAGAAAATGTATCATTTAAAGAGAAAAATTAGGTGATTTTAAATTTCATGACAACAACACATCTCAAAAAAGTTGGGACAAGGCCATGTTTACCACTGTGAGACATCCCGTTTTCTCTTTACAACAGTCTGTAAACGTCTGGGGACTGAGGAGACAAGTTGCTCAAGTTTAGGGATAGGAATGTTAACCCATTCTTGTCTAATGTAGGATTCTAGTTGCTCAACTGTCTTAGGTCTTTTTTGTCGTATCTTCTGTTTTATGATGTGCCAAATGTTTTCTATGGGTGAAAGATCTGGACTGCAGGCTGGCCAGTTCAGTACCCGGACCCTTCTTCTACGCAGCCATGATGCTGTAATTGATGCAGTATGTGGTTTGGCATTGTCATGTTGGAAAATGCAAGGTCTTCCCTGAAAGAGACGTCGTCTGGATGGGAGCATATGTTGCTCTAGAACCTGGATATACCTTTCAGCATTGATGGTGTCTTTCCAGATGTGTGAGCTGCCCATGCCACACGCACTAATGCGACCCCATTCCATCAGAGATGCAGGCTTCTGAACTGAGCGCTGATAACAACTTGGGTCGTCCTTCTCCTCTTCAGTCCGAATGACATTTAAAGAACTTCAAATTTTGATTTGTCTGACCACAGAACAGTTTTCCACTTTGCCACAGTCCATTTTAAACGAGTCTTGGTCCAGAGAAGACGTCTGTGCTTCTGGATCATGTTTAGAGTCGGCTTCTTCTTTGAACTATAGAGTTTTAGCTGGCAACAGCAGATGGCACGGTGAATTGTGTTCACAGATAATGTTCTCTAGAAATATTCCTGAGCCCATTTTGTGATTTCCAATACAGAAGCATGCCTGTGTGTGATGCAGTGCCGTCTAAGGGCCCGAAGATCACGGGCACCCAGTATGGTTTTCCGGCCTTGACCCTTACGCACAGAGATTCTTCCAGATTCTCTGAATCTTTTGATGATATTATGCACTAGGGCTGTGCGATATGGGAAAAAATGAATATCCCGATACATTTTCTCCATTTCACGATATACGATATATATCTCGATATATTTAAATCTCCTCTAAAGGACCCCATGAAATCTAACTTTTACTCTTTACTGTTTTCACTACAATCCCTGCAGATTAAATAACATTCTTGGTTAACTTTACAGGTGGTTTTCAACAACACATTTTAAATTTTCATGTTGGTGATTAATCACAATTGAATTGAAATAAGACTATTTTTATTCAACAAAGATGTGGCACAAACTGCAAAAACAATCTTGAAAATTGCAACAAAGGGGCAATACAATACAGAGCTGCTCAAATCAATAAAGTGCAAGCTCAACACTGAGAAAGACATTTAGCCTAAATAAGAAAAGTGCTCTTTCATTAAATTAGTTTAAAAAATAGATCTCCGGGGGCGTCGTGGATAAGGCGCCATGCCATAAATCCGGGGACCCGGGTTCGATTCCGACCCGAGGTCATTTCCCGATCCCTCCCCGTCTCTCTCTCCCGCTCATTTCCTGTCTCTACACTGTCCTATCCAATAAAGGTGAAAAAGCCCAAAAAAATCTTTAAAAAAAAAAAATAGATCTCCAAGCTATTAACCTGACTACTGAGAACCACTGGAACATTCACAATAGAGAGAGAGCTTGAGGGAGAGAAGAGAGAGATCTGCAAAACATCATTTTTCTCTTTGCACACTTTTGAACTGAATGTTTTCTGGCTCTGCCTCTCAGATGTGTAGAATTCCGGTACTGCCTTCTCTGTAAAATGTCTGCGACCAGGCAACTCATATTTGGGATCGACTGTGTTTAGTAATTTTTGGAAGCCTGGTTTTTCCACAATACTAATTGGGATCATGTCTTCGGCAATGAAGTTAGTGATTGCATCCGTTATAGCTCTCCATCTCTGACTCGTTTTCTCATATGGGGTGGCTTTGGAGAACGAGGCCGCTATGGTCATTTGTTTAGCTTGTGGGGGTTAGCTTGTGGGCAAGTAGTTCGGAGTTTAAGAGACTCTTCATACTGTACCGGGTGAGTTTTCAGGTGATGGAATATATTTGTCGTGCTGCTGCCTTTCGTGACGACGGTTTTTTTGCACACTTTACAAACTGGCATTTGCTGTTCCACATCCTCCTCGCGATATCCAAAAAATGCCGAATGACTGACCCCTTACTAGTTCTTTTAGGAACCAATTCGTCCGCTTCCATTTTTAATTTGTCGCTGAAATTGACAGAGCTTACACGGTAGCCTATGCAACACCAGCGATTGCACGAACTGAATCAGCGCTGTAAACCGAAACTAGGAAATCTTGAAGATTGCCAGATACTGCTGATGTTTTCCAGCCCAAAATGTGTTCAAAACCCGCCAAAATGCACTTAAAACCGCCCAATCTGGCAACACAACAGAAAACCTTCCCGGAAGTTCCTTTCAGCACCGAGATGTCGCCCGGGATTAGTTGGCGAGTGCGTGACGTTATTGTTTTCTTTACCCTTAGGCAGCCTCTCACGTTACTGCCTGAGGGACAGGGAGAAAACCACCGGGAAAGGTTTTAAACAAACGCAACAAACACGAAACAAACGCAAGTCAGAAGATGACCATAAAATACTCGATAGTTACGATATAATAATTTTATGTATCTCACACAGAATTTTCGGAGATATATCGAGTATATTCGATATATCGCACAGCCCTATTATGCACTGTAGATGATATGTTCAAACTCTTTGCAATTTTACACTGTCGAACTCCTTTCTGATATTGCTCCACTATTTGTCGGCGCAGAATTAGGAGGATTGGTGATCCTCTTCCCATCTTTACTTCTGAGAGCCGCTGCCACTCCAAGATGCTCTTTTTATACCCAGTCATGTTAATGACCTATTGCCAATTGACCTAATGAGTTGCAATTTGGTCCTCCAGCTGTTCCTTTTTTGTACCTTTAACTTTTCCAGTCTCTTATTGCCCCTGTCCCAACTTTTGTGAGATGTGTTGCTGTCATGAAATTTCAAATGAGCCAATATTTGGCATGAAATTTCAAAATGTCTCACTTTCGACATTTGATATGTTGTCTATGTTCTATTGTGAATACAATATCAGTTTTTGAGATTTATAAATTATTGCATTCCGTTTTTATTTACAATTTGTACTTTGTCCCAACTTTTTTGGAATCGGGGTTGTAGATCATAAATACAATACAATATATCACACTGACAATAATAAACTCATCCCAGAACATAAACAAACATACACTAGTAGAACAGCAAAAGAGTAAACATCTCTGATTGGTTTTTAAACATCGATAAAATATCTGTCCATAAATATTACCCTAGCATGCTAATATGCTAGCCCCATACAATTCAATGCATCGCCAAGTGATGCTAACAAAAACAAAATCAGAATAACTCACTGGAGATATCCAGAAGGAAATTAAACAAGGGAAAGATGAATGTTCGGGCAGTATAAAGAGTGAAGTAATTTGAGAGTGTGATTTGGGAAGTAAATGTTGAAAGATAATTTAAAGGAACAGTCCACCGTACGTCCATAATGAAATATGCTCTTATCTGAATTGAGACGAGCTGCTCCGTACCTCTCCGAGCTTTGCGCGACCTCCCAGTCAGTCAGACGCGCTGTCACTCCTGTTAGCAATGTAGCTAGGCTCAGCATGGCCAACGGTATTTTTTGGGGCTGTAGTTAGATGCGACCAAACTCTTCCGCATTTTTCCTGTTTACATAGGTTTATATGACCAGTGATATGAAACAAGTTCAGTTACACAAATTGAAACGTAGCGATTTTCTATGCTATGGAAAGTCCGCACTATAATGACAGGCGTACTAACACCTTCTGCGCGCTTCGACAGCGCATTGATACGGAGCTCAGATATCAATGCGCTGCCGAAGCGCGCAGAAGGTGTTAGTACGCCTGTCATTATAGTGCAGACTTTCCATAGCATAGAAAATCGCTACGTTTCAATTTGTGTAACTGAACTTGTTTCATATCACTGGTCATATAAACCTATGTAAACAGGAAAAACGCGGAAGAGTTTGGTCACATCTAAATACAGCCCCAAAAAATACCGTTGGCCATACTGAGCCTAGCTACACTGCTAACAGGAGTGACAGTGCGTCTGACTGCGTCTGACTGACTGGGAGGTCGCGCAAAGCTCGGAGAGGTACGGAGCAGCTCGTCTCAATTCAGATAAGAGCATATTTCATTATGGAAGTACGGTGGACTGTTCCTTTAAGGTTCAAGAGAGATCAAGTTATCCAGTATTAAAGCTATCGAAGGAATCAAGCGTCAAGTGAGGGAAAGTAATACAATGCCCGTATCTAGGCAACAAGAACGACCTTGCCAAAATAAAAGCCCTGCTTCTTGTTAACAGCAAACAATATTTATAAACTTCTAAGTAGTTCTATTAATCTATTTATCCATATGTATATATTTATGTATTTAAATATGTATCTGTATATTTATCATATTTATTCAATATATTTAGGTTTAGTAACCAAATCTTTAGGTGGGTTACACTTTTTACCACACTCATCTGGCTGAATAATCTCTCGACTTCAGCATTCGAGTGTGGCAAAGACAACACAGACACAGGAGCCATGGCAAGTTCCTGAAATGGGTTGATATCAGCTGCACCCCTGAACTTCCAAATCTCACTCCAGAAGCCCACTGTGTTTTGTGTTTCATTCCACTTACTAAGATGGATGATACGCCATTGCTGGACAATATTGTCTATCTGTGCAGGAGAGTAGCCAAGGAGCTTGGCTATTTTTTCTATTTCTCCCAGGCTCTTATTGTGCTTCAATGTTTCCTCTACATTGAAAACTGACATGTACTGCGATGCTTCGATGTTGTCCGGCAGTCTCACCCTCAACTCATTAGTGAGGGAGATGGTGAAGGCTACACACTGCTTTCGGACATTTGTCCTTCTCCTCAGGCGCAAGATGGAGCTCAGCTGCCTTTGAGTCAAAAAGGTAACCAAGGTACGGTTTGGGACTGATGTATCCATCAATTGGCTCTTTGAGTACATCAATATTTGCCAGTGGATTCAGCACCCTGTTACTCACAGACTTTATCAGGCTAACTGAGCTGTCAAGAAGTTTAAGAGGATCTACCTGCTCTCCCTCAAAAGCCTTGATGGCCAACTGTACCTCACCCAGCACTGACTTCAAAAAGTCAGATATAATGTGTTTTGAGGATCATTGTACATGGAGTATAAAACCTCAGCCATGTAGCAGTGTTCACTGGACTTGGTGACTGCGAAATGCAATTTATGCGCCTCCCATTGGTCCAAAATGTGTGAAACCACTGGTTCAATGGAGAGCCAACGTGTAGCACACACCTTGGTTATTTGTAGGGATGAGCGAGTACAGCATTATCTGTATCCGTATCTGTTAACCATATGAATTATCTGTATCCGTAGCCGTACCCGGAGTGGGCGGGATTTAACCCGGAAGTGGGCGGGATTTAACCCGGAAGTGGGTCTGGTTGTCTTGAAACGGGAGGGGCTTTAACCAGTATGTTATTTTAAGCATGCAATTGATATGGGTTGATCAGAAATTGTTATATTTATTGCTGATTAGAAAACTATTTACAGGACAGCATCAGCATTGAGCTTCAGATCAATGGTTTTGATCACGATAGCAAACGAACTATTTACAGAACAAGTTTTGCAACAATGAATACAACACATGCGGTTGCAATTATGAAATGAAATGTAATGAACAAGAGTTTTCATACATAACTTTCTTTTTTTTAACTTTTAATTTTTTTATGATCAGTGTGATTTTTTTTTTGGTTCTTTTTTATTTTTTTTTATTTCCACACCAGGTGTGTGTGTGTGTGTGTGTGTGTGTGTGTGTGTGTGTGTGTGTAGCTTAATTTGTAATATTATTTATACCACTACTACCTAGAAAGTGTCAGATACTCAGTGCGTGAAGTAAAATAAAACTGGTTAGAGCCAACTGACGGTTTAAAAAAAAAAAAAAACTCTGACGACCGGCAGAGAGAGAGAGAGAGAGAGAGAGTGTGTGTGTAGCTTAATTTGTAATACTTATACCACTACTACCTTTATTTTTACATGAATTACAGCAAGACAGTGTCAGACACTCAATGCGTGAAGTAAAAAAAAAAAACTGTTTTTAACCGACGGTTAAAAAAAGAAAAAATCTCCGACAGGCAGAGACGCAACGCAAGTCGCTTTCTACCAAGCACTACATCTGAACGAACCCATGTTTACCAGAACTCTACTGGTTATAAGTAAGTACAAACTGAAATAAAAACAAACTTGAAGCTGAAGAAACCCGAAACGTTAACGGAAAAGAGTCGCGAACCAGAGAGACAGAGCACTGTCCTCTGTGTGAGTGAGCAGAGCAGTGTGTGTAGGGGAGGGGCGCTGTGACGCTGTGTGAGGATTTTCATTCAGTCCGAGCACAGATATTGACTTGTATTACTTGTATAATACTCGTACTCGGCAAAAGTGCTTTATCCGTACCGGATACTCGTTTCAGTCGAGTATCCGGCTCAACTCTAGTTATTTGTAAGGGTTTCTCCCCACAGTTGATGGTCTCTTATAGTGCTTTGTAGGCCTCCCTGTGCTTTGGAGACACTGAAAACCAGTTATAAGTCTCCCGTACCAAGTACTCCACACTACGGGGGATGGTGTCATTGGAAGCATGGCTCACAGCAAGCTGCAGAGAGTGACATACACAGCGAGTGTAACCGGTCGTTTATTGCTCTGCGTTGTGATTGGTCCGGGGTGGGTATAAAAAGTGACGCCGACACAGCTGATTCCTTTCGCGCACTTTACTGCAAAACCAACATGTACACTCACAGCATGGGTGAGCTCCAACTTCTCTTCCCCACGGTGACAGACAGGGAATGTAACCCAAGCACTATATTTACACAGTGTAAAGTAAAATAAAACCAAATAAATACATTGTAGGCTTCCCAGATAATTTGCAACACTCTAGGGAGCAACCGAAGCTAAATAAATGTCCAGGGATAGCCTAGCCTCCCATTCAAATACAGTGGGAGTTAGCTAGCTAACTCCGTTAGCATTAATGCTAGCTGGACCTAGCATAAGAAAAATTAGCTAACATGCTAAGGGTCACAACAGTAATTTATAGACGATAAAATTAACAAAATCAAAAATAATGACACACCTGCAAAACCAACATGTACACACACAGCATGGGTGAGCTCCTTCCCCAACTCCTATAAAGAGTAAAAAAGAAAACACTAAATAATCGCGATTGCTAATCGCTAACCAGTGTAATTACACAGTAACTAGGTAGGCTAGTTAATGAGTCACAGGCTTATGTTACACCATGTAACGAAGGAACAACAAAATACATGAAAACAGACAAGATATCGCTACAATACATTAAGGGGGGTGTACAAAAAGAAATAATATACAGAATCCTAGTTATAAAAGTAGTCGATGGCAGTACAGAAAGGAGATAGTTATAAGATGAAGAAAAGTGACTCAGACAGAAACAAATCTTTTCCCCAGGGTGACAGGGAAGAGGTGAAGGGGGCAGGGTAATATGAATAAGGAAATATTAGAGGGGGGTAGAAGGAGGGGGGCAGGAAGCTCCATCGGCACCCAAAAGAAGAAGAAGAAAATACTGTATGTACATGCATGGTGTGTTATAATTACACAAAGATGTTTTTATTTTAAATCTCATCTCATTATCTCTAGCCGCTTTATCCTGTTCTACAGGGCCGCAGGCAAGCTGGAGTCTATCCCAGCTGACTACGGGCGAAAGGCAGGGTACACCCTGGACAAGTCGCCAGGTCATCACAGGGCTGACACATAGACAACCATTCACACTCACGGTCAATTTAGAGTCACCAGTTAACCTAACCTGCATGTCTTTGGACTGTGGGGGAAACCAGAGCACCCGGAGGAAACATGCAAACTCCGCACAGAAAGGCCCTCGCCAGCCACGGGGCTCGAACCCAGATCTTCTTGCTGTGAGGCAACAGCGCTAACCACTACACCACCGTGCCACCCGTAATTATAAATACTAGAGTAAATGTAGTCTATACAAAATGCACACTGTTACACGAATAAGGTCATTGTGACACACACAAAATGTATGGTCACAATTTGTGTTATTTTTGGGTATGTTTGTTCATTTAGGTGATTTAAGTATATATGCTGTAATTATCAGTGTTGCCAGTAGGAGGCAGTGTGGCGTGTTCTGCTGTTGGACCCTCTTGAGCGGGCTTAAGGCCAATTTATGCTGACAACCCAGTCCTCGCAGATGGCGTCGCAGACAGCATCTGTGTAGCCCCCCCCACCTTCGCAGACACTCTGCGCGCACCTCCCAAAAATTGTGACCACCGCAGAAGCCTCGCAGACAGCGTCGCAGACAAGAGGGCTCTGATTGGTCCACTCTACATCCGCTGTACACGCACTTCCGGTTCCCTACTTTCCTGGTTTGGTTTGTTTTCACTACCGCCATTTTTAAAAACACGAGCGAAGATGGAGCAGCACGAAGAGCGGTTGATCGAGGAAGTGAGGAAGTACGGACATCTATACGACTCCAGTTCTAGTCATTATAAGTAACCGGAGGATAAACACTCCACTAACCACACCCACCAACTACTCCTAGCGATTTCGCGACTTCGCGCCCCCTTGCGTTGTGGCGGTGAATAACATCGCGCACGCCTATTACTCCCCGCTCAACGATAAATTACAACTGTCTGCGAAAAGCTATCTGCGAAAGCCTTGTCGCAAGAGCATGCAGAGGCCTTTACGTTTTCCTTAGTTCATTCTGCTGAGCAAGGCTTAACTGGACAAACGCAAACTGTGTCATCTTTTCTCCTGTTTATACAGGTTCGTGAAGTATTAAAACTTATCATAAAACGTGCATGTTAATGAATGATTAATGTGTAAATTAACACGGTTTTGAACGAGTGAAATGTGTATTTGTGTGGGGGTTTTTTTGAATAAGTTTAGTATCTCAGGGTGGCGCCAGCCGATAACTTTCTACGTTGACATTAGCAAGTCTTAGTCTGGTTTGGCTCCAGTACACCACAATATTGTTATGCAAATAAGCTGTTTAATTATTTAATGTGTGTTGCTATTATTTTTATGTTCATGACAAGTAATGTTGGGAGATGTTATCTTTGCCAGCCAGCAGCTCATACATTTTTGGTAACTGATATATTAGCCACATTTTGCTATTGGTGATTTGACTATCTTTTATGAAAAACGATTTCAAATATAAGGCAGTGAAAGGACTGGATAATAAGCTATACTGATATACTGATTGAACAGAGGGTTATTGTACTCTTAGGTGTAAGTGAATGAAAATGTGTCTGGAAAAGAGGATATACAGTACATATTAATTTTATTTGTCTTAGATTATTTTTTTATGTATTTGAGATCTTTGTGGGCGGCACGGTGGTGTAGTGGTTAGCGCTGTCGCCTCACAGCAAGAAGGTCCTGGGTTCGAGCCCCGGGGCCGGCGAGGGCCTTTCTGTGTGGAGTTTGCATGTTCTCCCCGTGTCCGCGTGGGTTTCCTCCGGGTGCTCCGGTTTCCCCCACAGTCCAAAGACATGCAGGTTAGGTTAACTGGTGACTCTAAATTGACCGTAGGTGTGAATGTGAGTGTGAATGGTTGTCTGTGTCTATGTGTCAGCCCTGTGATGACCTGGCGACTTGTCCAGGGTGTACCCCGCCTTTCGCCCGTAGTCAGTTGGGATAGGCTCCAGCTTGCCTGCGACCCTGTAGAAGGATAAAGCGGCTAGAGATAATGAGATGAGATGAGATGAGATGAGATGAGATGAGATGAGATGAGATCTTTGTGTAAAATAAGTTTGAGAACTGGAAATATACAGAAGGACATGATGAGATTCACTTTGCATGTGAGTAAATAAAGCATTCTGCTGAGCGAGGCTGAACTGGACAAACGCAAACGCCAACTGTGTCATGTTTTCTCCTGTTTATACAGGCATATTATCTGTATTGAGGCTCCCGGCTGGGACCTGTAACACCATACTCCTTCAGCACTTTATGAACCCCATTGTTAATCCCCGTCATAACGGAGGCATTGTCAGTCCCTATCCCCAGGAGTTTCTCTTTTTTAAAACACTTCTCCAGGAAAGCCACAACAGCTCGGACTATAGATCTGGCATCTCCTCCCTCCAACTCAACTAGCCCCAGAAATGTTGAGACAATTGTGTGTTTGGTGTCACCGAAGTACCTTATCACAATCCCCAAGTACTTAGAAACACTTACATCCGTGGACTCATCAAGGAGGCGGCTGAAACGCTGGTCACCCACATCTGCAACCAACTTTTTTAGAAAGCATGGTGCTAGAACACCATTAACTGTGCTCACTCTAGGACCCAAATTGTTTTAGCGAAAAGTGCTAAAGACTCAAATTTTTCTTTAGCAATTTCGCTTAGCAAGAAATGCTAAAAGAACAATTTTCTTTTTAGCAAAGTAATTTTTTTAGCAAGATATGTTATACTTCTAAATATTTCTTGCACTGACATAATATTGAAAAAAGAATTGTTATTGTAGTTTGTTGGTGTTTCAATAGTGTTTGCAAGCTTGTTTCCTGCCTTTGTCTTTCCATGTTCTTGATTTATGTTCATAGCATGCTTATTTATTCTTGAATCCTCTTATTTTGATCATTTCATCAACTGTATATATGTAATGAAATTGTGTGTTTAATTTAACCCGCTTAATCTGGTTTACGGAGTCCATATTTTTCATTATATCTAACATCTGGTGTGATGTGCTTTGCATTGTTTGCTATCTATGCACCTTGGCTGTGTAACATAACTGCATGGTGAGTGGCTTCCAACTCTATCAGGGATTTATCACACCTATGGTTCATGTATAAATTTGAACTGGCCAAGTTGGCCTGGCCAACCTCAGTGTCTGACTTGACCAATATCAGTGGCTGTCCTTGCTAAATTAATTTTATTTTTAATTTTATTTTTTTCAAAATTCTATTTTAACATCTCAACCACTGGTATTGCCTCGCGCGTGTGTGTGTTTTCATTATTGAGATGTGTGTGTGTGTGTGTATAATTGGGATCCATGTGTGTGTGTTTAGGGGGAGGGGGTGTCTTTATGGGTAGGATGAAGGGAGCTCAGGGAGTTAATCAATGGTTGTTTCTTATAAATTAATCTCATAACCCAAATATAACGATATTCACCATTAATTTCTTAAATGAAACACTTGCAGTCAAAACTCTGAACCATGTGCGTCAAAACGCTCTGAAAACAAGGTACACTTGGTCGATATATCCTGGTTCATCTGTGAGTTCTTCCAAAGTTCTGTCAGGGTTGATATTATGTAGAAAATGCGTCTTTAGAATGGTTATATCGTGTTTTTATCCCTAACTGAGAAAGCTAACAGAACATTCTAATATGTTATCTCACTTTTTAGATAAGTTTGTCATACGTAAAGTCGGATAATTTATTTTAAACAAACCTCACTATAATTTTGTTCACTAATGAGCGAGAATTGCCGACATTATCAGCGCAACTCGGAAACTGATCATTTTATATGTAAGGTCCGCTGCTATATACATAGACGCCGCATTGAGCTGGTGGCCCCGTTGCTGGGATACGTCAGAGTGTCCGCCATATTGGATGTGGCAAATCTTTCCCGTACCAATGCAAGTAAATGGACTGAACTTCATAAAGCCCCTTTCTACAATACAGTAATATTTAACTTGATGCCTTTTATTCACCCATTAAGAGACACACGTATATATTTGGGAAACAAACAGGCATCAAAACAACATGTATAACTTTTAATGTGATGGTTATAAATAGTGTGTGAAATACCCGTCAATATTCTGAATGACCGCCAAACTGAGTTCGGCCAGGTTCTAACGTCATACCAAAACGGTTAAAAACATTCATCATACGTTCAAAAACGTTCATCATAGTGTGGCACTGTATTATCTAATTCTCACTGCTTATAACTATACACCTACCCGGTGGAGATGAGCTGGGAAACTGAAGTCTGAAGGAACAGTATTGAAAAGTATTTTTCCAGTCTCACCTGTGAAAGGTAATCCCATGTGATCTCATTTGGACGGTAAACCTGTTGGTACAGTTAAACGCAGCACATGAATGAGGCATCTTTATTCTCGGCTACTGTCTAGACGCTATACCAGAGACGGCTGAAGAATCTTCACTTTGCCCCATCCAATATGGCGGCAAGGATGACGTATGATTCTACGCAGAAGGCGGCGTCCATGTTTATATGTCTATGTGCTGCTATTGGAAGACGTAATTTGCAGTCAACCAATAAGAAGCTTCGAAACTCGGGGGCGTTGGTTATAAATCAAAACATCGAAGATGGACACGAAAAGTATTGTTCATCTTGAGAAATCGCAATTGTTTGATGGATTTTGCTTAAACTTTAAATGACTTTCGCATAAAATGCGAATACAGATGATTTTCTTTTCGCAAATTGGAATAAAACTTCGCAATTTGCGGACGTGCGAGCGGCTAGCATGAGCCCAGATTAATCATTTCCGTGCACTTTGTCCTGTGCATTTTGAAGTGAGTAGCAGCAGTGGAGTCCGAGAAAGCAGCTTTACATGCTTCCCCAATGTGATCACATACGGTACCAGCAGGGAACATTCTCATCTCATCTCATTATCTCTAGCCGCTTTATCCTGTTCTACAGGGTTGCAGGCAAGCTGGAGCCTATCCCAGCTGACTACGGGCGAAAGGCGGGGTACAAGTCGCCAGGTCATCACAGGGCTGACACATAGACACAGACAACCATTCACACTCACACCTACGGTCAATTTAGAGTCGCCAGTTAACCTAACCTGCATGTCTTTGGACTGTGAGGGAAATCGGAGCACCCGCAGGAAACCCACGCGGACACGAGGAGAACATACAAACTCCGCACAGAAAGGCCCCAGGGGCGTAGATAGGATTTTTGAACTGGGGGGGACTGAGCTGTCAGCAAATGATTCCATTTTGTATATATATATATATATATATATATATATATATATATATATATATATATATATATATATATATATATATATGTACTACCGTTCAAAAGGTTGGGGTCACTTTGAAATGTCCTTATTTTTGAAAGAAAAGCACTGTTCTTTTCAATGAAGATCACTTTAAACTAATCAGAAATCCACTCTATACATTGCTAATGTGGTAAATGACTATTCTAGCTGCAAATGTCTGGTTTTTGGTGCAATATCTCCATAGGTGTATAGAGGCCCATTTCCAGCAACTCTCACTCCAGTGTTCTAATGGTACAATGTGTTTGCTCATTGCCTCAGAAGGCTAATGGATGATTAGAAAACCCTTGTACAATCATGTTAGCACAGCTGAAAACAGTTGAGCTCTTTAGAGAAGCTATAAAACTGACCTTCCTTTGAGCAGATTGAGTTTCTGGAGCATCACATTTGTGGGGTCGATTAAATGCTCAAAATGGCCAGAAAAATGTCTTGACTATATTTTCTATTCATTTTACAACTTACGGTGGTAAATAAAAGTGTGACTTTTCATGGAAAACACAAAATTGTCTGGGTGACCCCAAACTTTTGAACGGTAGTGTGTATACATGTTATTTCACCTCCCTCACTGCCATCACCAGGAACTACCTGCAGGCCAGGACAATGATAACATTTTAACATAGCCTATGGAAATCCAAAGTTTACACATTATCATCACGCAGAGAAATTGCAAAACTGCAAAACTAGTTTTAAAACCGCTAAGTTCCAACTGTTAAACATAGCGAGAAGCTGGGCTACGTGTGTGTGTGTAAAGTGTAAACCAGTGCATCCTGACTTTCTAACTATGCCTGTGTGTTGCGTGAGTGGCAGTCAGTCAACAACTCTTCGCAAAGTTTCCTTATGAAACAATATGCTTGCTGAAATTATGGCAGGGAACGCCAGATTAAACATTAAAACTGCCTTCTGAGCACTGTATCTACAGGCTACCACCGAAAGAAGGAGGCTACCAGAAAGGCATCTCTACTCCGTACGATTTTACTTTCACTACGACATTACTTTGAACAGACTATCAAAAAATTGCAAGGTGATATGATAAAGTAAGGCACAGTTTACTTACAGTCGTTTTTTTTTTTTAAACGATGCAATCGTTTTCTGCCTTTTGGCACCCTTCATCATGCTGTGTTGGGGTCCTGAACTAGGAGGAGCTGTCCCCGATATGCCTGTCAAACTTGTTGTGGGTAACCATAGCAACCAAGCTCGAGCTCGCAACCCGTGCAGTCTGTGCAGTTGCAACTATGTATATACTGCTGTGCACCTCAATAAACCGAATGGTAATTTGTCTTTTGATTTTTCCGTGAGGTTTGCCTTATGCAAAGAAAGACAGCATAGACGTTTTTTCCTCCCTATAAGTGGGGGGGACCGAACGAGGTGAATTTAAATCTGGGTGGGACGAATCCCCCCCTCTATCTGTGCCCGTGAAGGGCCCTCGCCGGCCACGGGGCTCGAACCCGGACCTTCTTGCTGTGAGGCGACAGCGCTAACCACTACACCACCGTGCCACCCCAGCAGGGAACAGTGTTCAGCAATAGCTAATGCTATAGTGGCTTCAGCCTTTTTTGCAGAGTCAGTTTTTTTTACATATTAATGGCAGCTTGCTTTGGGTGGAACTGTTATAAGGCTTTGCCTTTTGAGTATGTTTTTGAGTTGCCATGTGTTTTATTTTTTATTTTTTTATGTCACAAAGTTTGGCGTAGAAATCAGCCTTACAATACAGGCAGTATGCCCGTGTATCATCCCCAATCAACTGTTTCAACCAGCCTTTGAATTCAGAGTTTGATTCCCACTCCTTTCTGTATTTCTGAGTGTACAGTTTAGACTGAGACATGATGAGCTAGCTAGCTAGATGTTTAGCTTATGTCAGAGGCACACACCACAGTGGACGAGGTGAGTAAGTGACTGAGGCTGTGTGAGTAAAATGCAGTGATTTTAGTGTTACACTGAAGAAACATTTACATCCCGCTCTCTAAGCCAGGGCGGGAATAGTGGCGGCTTTGCACATGATGCGCCATTCATTAGAAGTCTGGAGCGGAGAGGAGAGGAGAGGAGTGCCTCCACCACTCCTCTCCGCTCTGACTGCAGCTGGGACTGCTGCGTGAGGCCGCTGTGACACTGACTGCCTGTGAGTGCTGTGGGACGGTGGAGGGGCTCACGGCAGCACCTGCTGCTCGTTGAGGACAGTACCTGCAGAAATATACGTGCTTTCACGTCAGAGTCTCCAAAACACCAGAAAAGTCTCCAATAACACCACTAAAAGTCTCTAGATTTGTCGCTAGTCGCTTTTGACAAAAAAAAAGTCACCGAGAGGATTTGTAAAGTCGCCAGATTTAGCGAGAAAGTCACCAAGTTGGCAACACTGTAGACCACACTATTTTATGAAAGAAGAGACACATTGTGTACCATTACATCACCCATCAGGATCAAAGTCTTATGAAAAGAAGAAAAACATTACTGGTCAAAGTGACCCTCATTACATAAGGAACAGAATCTGCAAGCGACGATAAAGCTCAAGGATTTAATGAACCAAAACAAGTAGTAATCAGGACAGCCTGTACCAGTTTCAAGTACAAGTCAAACAAATATCTTCATCAGCATATACAACTCCTTTCAGCAGTAGCAACAGCAGCAAAGAATAAAACGGAGCTCTTATTTTGAAGACGTCCTGGAGTATAGGCGGTTTTAAACGGGGGCCAGAGGGGGCCAGTGCCCCTGTAAAATTGCTCCTGGCCCCTGTTGTGGCCCCTGTGCTGAACAGATAATAAGATTTATTAATTTCGACGTGCGCTGGCTCGAAGATCGGAACTGACATGATGGAGTGTTCCACACGGACTCCTTAAAGCGCTACACGCACACTGTTACCTGCAGCAGAAAGACCAGCAGCAGCGCGAATTGTAAACTTCGGAAATGAGTGATAACAGCTGTCACGTCCGAAGTTTTTTGATTAAAAAGCCATCAGATACAGTAGCGTTGACACATTTCACTGAGCCATATAAAGAAGTATTTTTTGAGCTCTTTAGACTATGCAAAATAGCTGTGGCACTCCCAGTGAGATCTGCCTCTTGTGAGCGGAGTTTCTCCACTTTGAAACTGGTGAAGACCTACCTCCGATCCACCATTAGTGAGGAGCGTCTAAGCAATCTTGGTGTGCTCAGCATTGAATCCAGAAGGTCCAAGGCTTTGAACCTTGATGCATTTGTAGACCGTTTCTCAAGGAGTCACAATCGCAGAATCTTGTTGTTGTAGTGTTTCAGCCTGCTGTGAATGCTATAGGGTGATTCTGAGACCACTGTATGTGAATTTATTTTTTCTTTCTATTTTTCCCCCCTGCTGTACATAAAGAGAGTGAGATGATGACAGTGTGATTTAGATAGTGATTGTACATTCAAGTCTCATGTTGTGAAAAAGAAAATTCATTCATGCTGTGAATTTAAAAAGTGTCATTGGACAGATAAAAGGTTCATTGTATGCAAAAATAGAAATCTTATTTTACAAAAAAGAGAAACATGGTTTTAAGATTTATTGAGCACAATTTATTTTATGTTTAGGCTATTGAGACAGAATGTTTATCTCATTGTATTTATGCTCAATGTATTTTGTTTTGGTTTTAAATAAACTAAACAAAACATTTTGAACGCTTAAATATTGCCATGTTTTTTCCTTATATGTGCCCCCCTGAAAAAACACTGGCCCCACCTCGGCCCCCCTAGTAATTTTGGTCTAGAACCGCCACTATCCTGGAGAATGAAGGATTTTGTCTTTTCTGTGTTCCCGTACCTCCGTGGTTTATTCTGACCTGTTTAATGCACTTGGGAGTTCTGTGTTGCCAAAACCAACGGTTATTAAACCCAGGACAGGACGAGACGTGACATATCAGTCACGGTCAGTGACCATCCCGTCACGGACATATTATCGCTCACGGATATTGAACTCTTGTCACGAGCTTACCTTTGCTGTCCTGTCACGGTGTCGTTTGGATAACATACTCTAGTTCATTAAGAATAATCAAAAGAAATAAATAAACATATTTTATTGTTTTTATTTGAATTTAATTAAATTTACAACCAATGTAGATACATATGTGTTATTTCCCAGCTGGGAGGTCCGTATCGTAAAATACCGGGACTGAGGTCTTGAAAGTACTGAGCGAGACCCTTTGGGCCGAGGTCAGTATTCAAGGCAGAGGTCACGGTATTTCACCATACGGCCCGACCTTAAAGGAACAGTCCACCGTGCTTCCATAATGAAATATGGTCTTCTCTGAATTGAGACGAGCTGCTCCGTACCTCTCCGAGCTTTGCACGACCTCCCAGTCAGTCAGACGCAGTCAGACGCGCTGTCACTCCTGTTAGCAATGTAGCTAGGCTCAGCATGGCCAACGGTATTTTTTGGGGCTGTAGTTAGATGCGACCAAACTCTTCCGCGTTTTTCCTGTTTACATAGGTTTATATGACCAGTGATATGAAACAAGTTCAGTTACACAAATTGAAACGTAGCGATTTTCTATGCTATGGAAAGTCCGCACTATAATGACAGGCGTACTAACACCTTCTGCGCGCTTCGACAGCGCATTGATATCTGAGCTCCGTATCAATGCGCTGCCGAAGCGCGCAGAAGGTGTTAGTACGCCTGTTTTACTGTTTTACACGTTTTACTTTTACTTGAGTAATATTATTCTAAAGTAACAATACTCTTACTTGAGTAACGTTACTATTTTGGCTACTCTAAGATTACTCACTTCTGGGTAGAAAATAAGAATATAAATGTATTTGTGTTCCTTTGACTGTTTTCGTAAAGATTTAATTTATTTTTATGGTAGTTAAAATTTAAAGTATATGAATTTGCTGATTATTATTACTGTATTCCAAATTCTTTTTCAAAATGTTGCTTTCCACATATTATTTAATCTTTATTGCCACAATAGAAAGAGCAGGGTGAGAGAGGAGACAGTGGACCAGAGGCCAACAGGGATGATTATGCAGGGTCACTGGTGAGAAGAGAATATACCGTAACTAGCTATGTCACTACTACTATTCTTAATTCTATTTATAAATTTTACTTTATAGATTTTGACTTTAGAGTTTGATAGTATATCATTTTAAAGACCTAAAGCCGGTTCCTTGGTGCTGTGCTGTTTGTGGTTATGTGGTTCTTTAGCTGCTAAGGTGTCCCTGTTCTTAATTGGCCAGCAAACTCGCCTGACCTTAAACCCATAGAAAATCTATGGGGTATTGTAAAGAGGAAGATGCGATACGCCAGACCCAACAATGCAGAAGAGCTGAAGGCCACTGTCAGAGCAACCTGGGCTCTCATAACACCTGAGCAGTGCCACAGACTGATCGACTGCATGCCACGCCGCATCTCATCTCATCTCATCTCATCATCTCTAGCCGCTTTATCCTTCTACAGGGTCGCAGGCAAGCTGGAGCCTATCCCAGCTGACTACGGGTGAAAGGCGGGGTACACCCTGGACAAGTCGCCAGATCATCACAGGGCTGACACATAGACACAGACAACCATTCACACTCACATTCACACCTACGGTCAATTTAGAGTCACCAGTTAACCTAACCTGCATGTCTTTGGACTGTGGGGGAAACCGGAGCACCCTGAGGAAACCCACGCGGACACGGGGAGAACATGCAAACTCCACACAGAAAGGCCCTCGCCGGCCACGGAGCTCGTACCCGGACCTTCTTGTTGTGAGGTGACAGCGCTAACCACTACACCACCGTGCCGCCTGCCACGCCGTATTGCTGCAGTAATTCAGGCAAAAGGAGCCCCAACTAAGTATTGAGTGCTGTACGTGCTCATACTTTTCATGTTCATACTTTTCAGTTGGCCAACATTTCTAAAAATCCTTTTTTTGTATTGGTCTTAAGTAATCTAATTTTCTGAGATACTGAATTTGGGGTTTTCATTTAGTTGTCAGTTATAATCATCAACATTAAAAGAGAAACATTTGAAATATATCAGTCTGTGTGTAATGAATGAATATAATATATGTTTCACTTTTTGAATGGAATTACTGAAATAAATCAACTTTTTCATGATATTCTAATTATATGGCCAGCACCTGTATATAGCAGGATATAGTGCACTAAGGTGGTAGTCCTGTAGATGGCAGCAATGCAACTTTTTGGATGCCGGCTGCCGTAAAACCTCGAAGAAGAACAACAACAACCAAAAGAGGGTAAACTACCAAATGTATGGAAAAGATCTACAATCCTCCCATTTAATATGCCTGGAAAGGACCCAAGCAACCCAGGGAATTATAGACCAATAGCTCTTACCTCACATTTAGGGAAACTGATGGAGAAAATGATTGTGTCAAGATTAAATTACTATTTAGAATATAATTGTTTACTTCACAGCTATCAAACTGGATTCAGGAAACAGAAATCAACAACTGATGCATTAATCAAACTTACTAATGAAATTGAAAAAACATTGGTTATGAAGGAGGCTATGGTAACAGTCTTTCTAGATAGAGAAAGCTTATGATACCATGTGGAAGGAAGGATTATTAATAAAATTAGGAAAATTGGGAATTAATGGGAAGATGTACAACTACATATTAGACTTTCTTTCCCAACGTACCTTAAGGGTCAGAGTGGGTGAAGCTGTTTCAGAAGAATTTACTGTTGAAAATGGAATACCCCAAGGGAGTGTCATTAGTCCAATACTTTTTAACATTATGATTAATGATATTTTTGAGAAATTGGGTGAAATGTATGAAGGTTTACTATATGCAGATGATGCTGTTATATGGAAAAGGGGACGTAACATATCACACATTACTGAATCAATCCAGAAGGACATACACATCCTAGAACAATGGGGGATAGATTGGGGTTTTAAGTTCTCTGTTCAAAAATCTCAAGTCACATACTTTACAAGAAAGAAAGTTCCAGAAAATTTTAAAGTAATGCTCTATAATCATACTATTGAAAGGGGGAATACATTTAAATATCTAGGTATTTGGTTGGATAGTAAACTGACCTGGAAACTACATATTGAACATGTTGAAACTAAATGCAAAAAGGTACTGAACTTGATGAGGATGATATCTGGTCTTTCCTGGGGAGCAGACAAGCAATCTTTGCTGAATATTTATAAAGCATTGATAAGATCAGCTATTGATTATGGTTGTATTACATGTAGCTCAGCTTGTAAAACATCCCTTCTGAAGCTGGAAAGAATACAATTAAAGGCCATTAAAATAGCTTTGGGTGCTATTAAAACAACTCCTGCATGTGCTCTTCTGGTGGAGTCAGAGGAAACCCCACTTAATTTAAGGTTTAACAAGCTTTCTTTAATGTATTGAGTCAGACTGCAGGGCAGTATTAACAATCCAGCCATATCAGTACTTAAAGATTGCTGGGAATATTACAAGAAGCGTAATGGGTTTGGGTGGAACATTGACAATACTGCAAACCAGTATGGTTTGAAGGAATTAACATACAGCCCTGCATTAGCTTTAAGTGGTGTCTCTCCATGGATTCTGCCTACCCCTGAGGTTAATATAGAACTGCTAGAGGTAAAGAAAGATTATCCAAATCAAAAGAGTTTTGCATTATTTTGCAAACAATACTTGACTTCTTCAGTCTATGGATATCTCCAAATTTATACTGATGGAGTATCAAAAGATGTATTAAGTGGTAAATGTAGCATTGGAATTTATATTCCAGAATTCAAAAAAACATATGGCTATAGACCCCTTCGCATGTTTGTAAACAAACCGACCGTTGCCAGGATGCGCGCGCAGCCTGGACCCAGAAACAATGGCGCTGCCCATAGACCGGCATTATGAGCTGTCAGATTATGCCAAACAATTGTCGTTACAAGATCGAGAATGCTACATAAATAAGTTAACTCTAACAAGTGGACATCGCCTACCGGATCCGTATTTAATTAAAGAGTGGACGGACGATGTTAGTAAGTTCCCTGGTATACAATGGCCAGATATATACTCGTACCTTATTGACAAGACTTCAGTGTACACCCACGAAAAACTTCGTGCCTACAAGTCTTTAGACGCATATGATTATGTTATGTGCGGGCATGTACAACTTGATTAACAATGGGACATTCATATTCATTTTGTTTTAATCAAATTATGCCAGTGAAGCGAGAGGCAGAGAGCAGAAATGAAACTGAACGGGGCGGGAGCTAGGTTAGAGCAGTCAACGTAAGTTGGCATTTAGAGTGAGGGCACACAATTTTACCTTTCCATCCTTGCTTTAAAATTGTGATTTTCGGCATACACAAATAATGATGGCACAAAATCTGGACTGCTTGAGTCAAGCGATACCTCTCCTACAAACAAAATTGCATGCAAAGCTAAGTTAATATGCTAACAATATTCATTACATTGTGTAACTATGACCCAGCTAATCAGACAAACGTTACCAAAGTATTTTGCTACATCAATAAACGAAGACTAGAAAGAATAAAAAAGAAAGATTTAATAAATAGCCTGATCTTACCTGTGATGAAGTGGGTGCTGCAAACCCGCGCATTTTTGATGGTGCTTTCATCCCAGTCTACACGTTTGATGGCTTGTAATCATAGACGTCGGCGATTTTTTTGGAATGGGTGAGATCCTGCTGGAATTCTGAACATTTTAACCCCATCACTGCTACGATTCTGACACCCGACAACACAACAACTAGGCATTTCTGAGTCTTTTTTGGGTCCAGGCTGCGCGCGCAATTTCCGCTTACGTATGAATGACGTTTACTGCGAAGGGGTCTATAGACTGAATAATTTCCTATCAGTTTACTCAATTGAAATGGCTGGAATTCTTTCTGCATTAAGATGGATTGAAGAAATCAAACCACTCAAGTCAGTTATATGTACAGATTCAATGTCAGTTTTACAAAGTTTTTTATCAGCTAACTCAACAAGGGAAGACTTAGTAATTGAAGTTAAACATCTCTTAGCTCACATAAGGAATATGGGACTTACTATTGAGTTTTGTTGGGTACCAGCCCATATAGGAATTAAAGGCAATGAAATAGCAGACCACATAGCCAAAGAATCCACTGATAAAGAACAGATAGACATTCATATTCCACTGGGAAAAGGAGAAGCTAAAGCCTTAATTAAAACAGAGATTATGAAAAGATGGCAAAAAGAATGGGAAACAGAACCCAAAGGTAGACAATACTTTAATATGCAGAGTCAGGTATGGGGGGAAAAGAATAACATCAATGGGATTTAACAGAAATGAGGAGGTAGTATATACAAGATTAAGACTGGGACACACAGGTCTTAACGCAACATTACAGATATTAGGTAAAAGTGATGGTCTTTGTCAAGGATGTAGAGTTAAGGAAGATGTTGAGGATGTTTTATTCCATTGTAGTAAATACAGTTCTCAAAGACAGAAATGGTTGGAGCTTGAAGCAGGTTCAGACATTCACAACATACTAAAGGAAGAAGGAATACAGCGAAATAGAATTAAAGCACTAATCATTTATCTTAATGATACAGGTCTAATGAAAAGAATATATATATATATATATATATATATATATATATATATATATATATATTTTTTTTTTTGTAGCCTAGTAATCTGACATAGAATCTGTCCAGTCCCTTCACACACTCCTGTACAGTAGGTGGCGGTATAGACCCTTTTCAGTCACGTGACCTTCGTAACAGCGACCGCCATTTTGGACATGTAGTGGATTTCGGCTCGAATCGGTTTGAATGCGAGGAAGGCGACAAACATAAAAGAAAAAGGAGCGAGATGCAGAAAACTGTATTTACTAGTTTACTGTAATTATGATCTGGCAGCTATTTACACCGGATCCAGTGTAAATAGCTGCCGGAGCCAACGTCCGAGCTAGCGAGCCAGCGCTGGCTCGGAGCCGCCGCGAGCCAGCGCTGGCTCGGACGTTCTAGTTTACTGTAATTATGGTCTGGCAGCTATTTACACCGGATCCAGTGTAAATAGCTGCCGGAGCCAACATCCGAGGTTCTGGAGCCAGCGCTAGCTCGGGGCCGGCCGGAGCCAGCGCTAGCTCACTAGCTCGGACGTTGGCTCCGGCAGCTATTTACACTGGATCCGGTGTAAATAGCTGCCAGATCATAATTACAGTAAACTAGAATGGAATGTTAACAGCAATGTAATGCCTTTTCTGGCTAATTTTATTCATCTTACCTCCAACAAAGTGGTCACTACACAAGCGTTGGTATGCCGCTATCCATCTTCTCTGTCAGTCAGCATCTACCGGGATCTGATAAAACGATAACCCTTGCCTTGTTTGTTGATGGTTACTACATCCAGGTACACAACAATATAGTGGCATGATGGAAGTCTTGCTGAAAGTAAAAACTTTCTTTGCTGCCGTTCCTCAATGTTGGCTGTGGTAAACTACTGGTAGTACATGTCCAAAATGGCGGCCGCGTTTGTCGTGACGTCACGTGAAAAGGGTCCATACACAGATTGTGATAATCTGCCATTAAAAAGAAGAAGAAGAACAACAACAACAACAACCAAAAGCTGCTTTACTGAGCACGGACTTTTCCTACATTACATCATTTGAACTGAAAAGAGCATTAGTGGGTGTTAAAAATACGTCTCCAGGTCAAGATAGAATTTGTTATAAAATGATTGAACAATTATCTGATGTGGCTAAAAGTGTGATTTTAAAGTTATATAATAAAATTTGGGAGCAAGGTAAGCTGCCCTCTAGCTGGAAACATTCAGTAGTGGTCCCTATAGCTAAACCAGGTAAAGATAAAGCAGAGGTCAAAAGCTATAGGCCCTAACATCTAATCTTTGTAAGTTGATGGAAAGGATGATAACTAAGAGGTTAGTATAGACCCCTTGCACTGACGTCACCCGAAACCGGAAGTAAACAAACCCTGCGCCATATTGGAAGACCAACAAACTTGTGATTAGGGGGAAATAACGGCAGCAGTATGTGAACCCACGAGAATAAAGTGGAGTGGCAAACGACTTAAACAAACAAATCTGAGCTGTTTTATTTATGATTTATTGGCCCAACAGTAGACTTGAAAGAAACAGATTATTTCAAAACCCTGAAGCCTGCTGAAAGGAAGCGATATGTTGAGAAACTGACTCTGATTGATGGTTTTGTCCCTTGGCTGCATTTATTACAGCCAGCCACTGACACATTTAGTGTGTCTAATGACTAGGGTGTTTTCGTTAGAATTTCATGCACTTGGTTCATCAAACAACCTACAATGGTAAACTTTTGTGCTGTGTTAGGGTGTTCTAACAAAGCTGATGGGAAAGGTGAAAAGAAGTCTTTCTTCAGAATACCAGCTGTGATTGAGACACAAGGGGAGCAAACCAAGGAGCTTTCTGCCAGGAGACAGAGTATTTAGCTGCTTTATGCAGAGCGGATCTGAATACTTCAAATCTACGACAGTACAGAATATGTTCAGACCATTTTGTTACTGGTAAGTCACTAGGCTAGAGTGTTGTAGAACATTTTTTTAAATGTTTACTGAATAAAAACATCCTTAATTTTATCACATTTATGTTATATATTTCATTTCTTTCTTTTGTTTTAATTTTCCTCCCTCCATCCCTCTTTGGATTTTAAATATAGTTTTTCCCCATGTCCAAATTCAAAGATGTATAAATAAAAACAGATAAGTAGTAAATTAAAAATAAATTTCATTTAATCTGCACTGAGTATGTATGTATGTATTTGAGGTCTTCCAATATGGTGCCCTAACAAAATCTCGCGGTACGGTGACGTCACGCGGTAGCCCTCTATACGAGATTGAAAAAAGAAGTCTTTTCTCTCCACATCAAAGTGGTTTTAGAAATGGCCGTACTACTATGGATCCAATAATCTGCCTAGAAAATGAAATTAGGAAAGCTCAAGCAAACAAGGAGTCAGTCTTGGCAACATTCTTTGATATTGAAAAAGCATATGATATGCTCTGGAAAGAGGGTTTTTTACTTAAGTTGAATATAATGGGAATATAAGGTAAAATGTTCAATTGGATTAGAGATTTTTTAAGGAATAGAACTATAGAGGTAAGAGTTGGAGCAAGTCATTCAAATATCTACTCTATAGAAAATGGTACCCCACAGAGTAGTGTCTGCAGCCCAATTCTATTTAATATAATGATTAATGATGTTTTTAACAATATTGACTCCAGAATCAGTAGAGCACTTTATGCAGATGATGGGGCACTGTGGGTGAGAGGCCAAAATTCTGATAGTCTGAGGAACAGAATGCAAATAGCTATAAACGAGGTTGAAAGATGGTCACATGAGTGGGGGTTTCATTTATCTGTTGAAAAGACACAAGTTATATGTTTCTCAAAGAAAAGGGTTAACCCTACAGTGGACCTCAGGTTGTATGGGCAGCCACTCAAGCAAACGGATAATTTAAGATACCTTGGTGTATGGTTTGTAATAGAAATTTCTAATTAACACTTCAGAACGCTTAGCAGTCATCTTTGCAGTTATTTATTACAGTAAATCATACAAAGGTATATAAGAAAGGAAAGAGAGAAATTAAAGCAGAACATCACCTCTAGTGATGTGAGAGTACGCGTGTGCTCTCTGAGTTGTGTTTTAGTGGCTGCTATCTATTATACTCTAAAGGCATTCGCTTACTGCTTGCATCTTCACGTGATTGGCTCAAGATTGTCTATGAAGCTTTGTTAAAGTGTGCACTTGGCGTGCTCTGGTATGTGCAGGCAGATGCGTAGTTATGAGAACTCAGGCACCCTGCTTATCACCACCGAGGTCAGGAAAGGTGGTTACATCATGAGAAGATGCAAGCTAGGACGAACTCAAGCACCCTGCTCATTACCACCAAGGCCACAGAAAAGCGATTACAACATTGGAAAAAAACATCTTTCTCAGTACATTAGGCCACTTGAGCTCAACACACAGAAACACAGAGAATAGGAATGTTCATCCACTAAATTTCCCTCACAGGTTCGATATCAAACTTTCTTTTAAAATTCATATTCAAAAGGTTATAGACAAATGTAAAAAGGGAATTAATATTCTGAAATGCTTAGCAGGGAATGACTGGGGGGTATCAAGCACATCCTTGAAAAGAATTTATAGTGCCCTAATTCGACCAGTATTGGATTATGGATGTATAGCATATAATTCAGCAGCCAAGTCTTCCTTGTTAGAGCTAAACAAGATACAAGCCAAAGCCCTCCGTATATGTTGTGGTGCCTTCAGGACCTCTCCAGTCCCAGCACTTCAGGTGGAAGCAGGGGAGATGCCACTGGACCTCAGGCGACTGAAATTATCAGTGTCATACTGGCTAAACCTACAGGGTCATGAAGATAATCACCCAACCAAACAGGTACTAAGGGAATGCTGGGAGTATGGTGGACCCATAGGCAGTTTTGGGTGGGATGGTAATCAGCAGGAAGATCAATTGGGGATCAGTGACATTCCTCTTTGCAAAACAATTACAAGGCCAATCATTCCCCCTTGGTTATTTCCCTATTGTAAATCTGGCAACTAAGGAGATTGCAAAATCCAGAGGTTTTTTATCAGAATGTACAGCAGTATTTAGGAGCAATGTATGATGACACGACACAGATATATACAGATGCTTCTAAAGACGAAACTGGTAAGACAGGAGCAGCAGTATTCATCCCCAGCTACAATATAAGTATTGGGAAAAGGACGTCAGATCACTTGTCAATTTTTTCAGCAGAAATGATGGCTATTATACTGGCCCTGCAGTGGGTGGAGGAGGTGAAGCCTAGTAAAGCAGTTATTTGCTCAGATTCTGTCTTCCTTAAATAGTATCCAGAGTGGAAAATCTACATGCCGACAAGACCTCTAAGATGAAATTAACCACCTCATATTTAAGATAAGTCAACATAAAACTTTTATTCAGTTCACATGGGTTCCAGCTCATAAGGGGGTTGAGGGTAATGAGAGAGTGGATAAAATGGCCAAAGAGGCCATCAAGGCAAATGAGGTTGAGTTAGAAGTCCCATTAAGCAAGGCAGAAATTAAAGTAATAATTAAAGACAACATCAACAAAATGTGGCAGGAGAGATGGAATACAGAGGAGAAAGGAAGGCATCTATATAATTTACAAAAGGAGGTGGTGTTTAGAAGGGGTGGTGAACTGAAACGACAGGAGGAGGTTTGGTTGACGAGGCTGAGGATGGGGCACACAAGTCTACATAGTGGGTTGTATACAATAGGGAAACATCATTCTGGGGCTTGTGCATACTGTGGAGAAATAGAAAAGGTTGAGCATGTTCTTATACACTGTACACAGTGTTCCAGTGAAAGAGAGAAGATGGGGAGGGCATTGAGAACCTGTAACGATAGACAACTTATTAAGTCAGCCATTCACACAATCAGCAGTAACAGCTCTAACACAGTATTTAAAGGACACTCAACTAGCAAACAGAATTTAGGTGTTTTTTTTTTTTTATAATCAGTCTGCAATTTAATATCCCTTGAGATCACACCTCAGCCCGGTAGATGGCGGTAATACACCGCCAATAAATCGACAGAAGACGAAGAAGACGGGCTTTGTTTAAAATGGGAGGAGATCAGCGATGGCCTTAGTGTGGCATCAGCAGGCCAGGAGGGAAGTAGTGTGGGATGATCATACCGGTTATGTTACTTTTACAATGGAATGCAAGGAGTTTGTTAGCAAATGGCCAAGAGTTTAAACAGTTTATAGACAACAGGAGTGTGGTTCCAAACATAATGTGTATCCAGGAAACATGGTTAAAACCTAGGTTTGATTTTGGTATTTCTAACTATATAGCTATTAGGAGGGATAGAGAGGAAGGGAGTGGTGGGGGCTGTATTACCTTTGTAAAACAGGGTATGCCATATAGGGTGTTGGGTATTGAGGTATTTCACCTGACGTCACAGGGTCACGTGACGCCCCGGTGTCCACCATTTTGGACGGCAAGCTAGCTAATGTCAACAACAGTAGCTAGTATGTTACTGTAGCAATATTTACGTTCAGTCATTTGGATGACTGTTAAAACCTTTCAGTCTCAAGTTTTTCCTTTACTGGATTTACTAGTTTACTGAGCTAGCGCGCGATGGCTCCCGGCTTGGCCGGAGAGCGCGCGATGGCTCCCGGCTTGGCCGGCGAGCGCGCGATGGCTCCCGGCTTGGCCGGCGAGCGCGCGATGGCTCCCGGCTTGGCCGGCGAGCGCGCGATGGCTCCCGGCTTGGCCGGAGAGCGCGCGATGGCTCCCGGCTTGGCCGGAGAGCGCGCGATGGCTCCCGGCTTGGCCGGAGAGCGCGCGATGGCTCCCGGCTTGGCCGGCGAGCGCGCGATGGCTCCCGGCTTGGCCGGCGAGCGCGCGATGGCTCCCGGCTTGGCCGGCGAGCGCGCGATGGCTCCCGGCTTGGCCGAGCGCGCTAGCTCAGTAAACTAGTAAATCCAGTAAAGGAAAAACTTGAGACTGAAAGGTTTTAACAGTCATCCAAATGACTGAACGTAAATATTGCTACAGTAACATACCGGCTACGATGTTGTTGACATTAGCTAGTGCTAACAGCTAGTTGCTAATACACTGCTACAACTACACCGACCCTAATAATACAGTTCTTAGTCATTGCCTGGTAACAGCAAATTTATAACGGGCCATGTCTCAACAGACTAAGAAGTTATTTCAATGACATTTAATAACATTTTGTTTATCCTGAGGACCGAAAGTAAATGAAAATGTGAACAAACCTTAGCTGTAATCAGATGGCGACCACCGGCTCCAGGGATGACCCACTGATGTAGGCATGTTACCCAGCCTGACACAAAATATTTGTAGGCATCCAAACTCGTATACGCTTTCAGATCAATACCTGTGTATGGTGATGGGTTTTTAACGACATAGGTATACAGCTCATGTGGGCCGAAGTCAGGTAAAGACGAGGGCTTCGTGTACTTCCGTACGTCAGTGAACAATCCTGGTGGAAGCAGGTAAACGTCGTTCTCTAAGCCTGCTAACCTCAATTTTTGCAAATACCTCTCCCTCTGCTCGCCCTGTAAATGCCCTACATCACTGGATAGTGAAGGTGTTTTCTGCATCTCGCTCCTTTTTCTTTTATGTTTTTCGTTTGTCGCCTTCCTCGCATTCAAACTGATTCGAGCCGTGACCTCCAAAATGGCAGCATCACATGACTTGGTCACGTGAGTGAAATATCTCAATAGGGAAGGAACAAGAATATGTGGTAGTTGAAATATGGGCAGATAATAAGAAAATAATAGTAATTAATTACTATAACCCATGTAGGAAAATACAGTTAAAAGAGCTAGAAGAAATAGAAGGGCAGGATAGAGATAATGTTATTTGGTGTGGCGATTTTAATGCTCATAATACATTGTGGGGGGGAGATAGGATAGATAATAATGGGCAGGTGATTGAGGAGTTAATGGATGAGAAAAATTTAGTTTGTCTGAATGATGGTAAAGGTACTAGGTTTGATATTAGAACTGGGAAAGAGTCAGTACTAGATCTGACAATTATATCTAGCAGACTGGCATCAAAATGTGAGTGGGAAGTACATGGAGGAAGTACTATGGGAAGTGATCACTACCCAATTATATGTAAGCTAGACATTGATGTAAGGATGAGTACAGATGACAGTCATGGGAGGTGGATTTTTAAAAAGGCAAACTGGGAGAAGTTTATGGAAACTAGTGATTTGCACATTAGTTCAGTCCAGTTAACAGATGATATAGAAAGGAATGAAACGGAGGTGCGTCAGAGTCTTTATATGGCTTCAGTCAGGGGCGCCGCCAGAAATTTTGGGCCCCATGAAAGATTAGAATTTTGGGCCCCCCAACTTTGCCCACCCTCGTCACAATTGCACTATTGTCATTATTTGACTTTTGATAGCCCATGGACCTTGAGTTTGTGACTTTATTACATTATGTATTAACCTACCAGGGACTAGATGAAAACTGGTCAGTGACTAATTCTGGTGTATTTACAATCACAAATGAAAATTCAAGATTTTGCATTTCATTTTGATCAATTATGTACGTATTTATTCATATGTTGTAACCTCTATCCCTCTTTTATGTGTGCTGCGCTTTCTCCAGCTCCTCAATTTGAAACCAATGGTTTAGAACGTGTGAACATTCCACACACGTAACCATGTCAAACACTTGACTGGTGTCCGTTATTAGCAACACTTTAATCTAGCAAACTGTATATGGCGCTCGCTCATTAAAAACTTCAATTCTAAAGCATTTATGGGTTGTATTGCTGCTTACCTCCTTCTCCAAAGGGGGGGTTCAGTGGTTTGGTAGGGCGGAGGCCCCCCTGAGGCTGAATCTGTGCATATTTAGGGCACCCCATTAGTTATGAAACTGGTTATTAGCACTAGTTATTAGCACCAGCATAACGTAATATTTTATCTTGTTTATCACACAAGTCAGTTCAGTTATTAAAATGGAAAAAAGTCACTGTACAAACTGTAAAAGTGTTATCTTGATAGGCTAATCCAACCACGTTCATACTGTTCATTTACCATTCGCTAATATTTTGAACACACATGTGAGCGATAGCTACCTTTCTTTGGGAAAAACTGAGTGACCAGTTGCCTGCCTCTCCGGTCCCTCTCAGCTTTCAGCTGCCTTTCTTTATGTTTTTGACAGCCACTCTTCATATTTAGCGACCATAGACTGTACGCACTCCACTGCTGGCTGGCTGGCTGCTGCACCGCGACACAGCAGCAAGTAGCGTCGCACTGATCAGCACGCAGATTTAACGCATCGCGCTTCTACCAGAACTGGACCGTACCATTTCGCAAAAGGGGGAGGGTTAAATGACTATGTTGAAGAACTCAAGAAATGGACAACCTTGTTCAATTAGCTCATTTTACCAGATGGAATATTGCATTGTTGTTATTTCAAAAGTCTTATTAAAATCATTAAAAGCATATTATCAGCCCCTTAAAGGGCCCCATGGCAGTGCTGGGCCCCTAGAATTGTTCTAACCTTTCCCCCCCTGGCGGCGCCCATGGCTTCAGTGACTGCAATACCAAAAAGCTCAGGAAAATGTATAAAAAGAGCAGTTCCATGGTGGAATGCTGAATGTGAAGAGGTTGTGAAGGATAGGAACAGAGCCTTCAGGAGGTTAAAAAGAACACACAACTTTCAGCATCTTATTCAGTATAAGAAGTCCCAGGCAGTAGTTAAAAGGACGATAAGACAGAGGAAAAGAATATATTGGAGAGAGTACTGTAGTTCAATTGGAAGTAATGTTAGTATTAACGATGTATGGGGAATGATTAAAAAAAAGGTGGGTAATAGGAGGGAGTGGAATTATCCCGTTCTTACAGATGGAGTTCAGTTGGCTATATCAAACCTGGAAAAAGCAGAAATGATAGTTAATACTCTGAGTAAGATACATAGTTCTATTAATTTATCTGAAGAAGAAAGAAGGGGAAGGGAACAAACAAGGAGTATTTATGCTGGGGTTATACAAAAGAAAGGAAAATTAGAGGATAAATATAATGTTCCTTTTACAATAAGAGAGTTAAGAAATGCCCTGGATGGATGTAAGAACTCAGCTCCTGGTAAAGATGAAGTGTGCTATAATATGTTAAGACATTTAAGTGATAAGGGAATTGAGGTTGTTTTAAAGATGTTTAATAAAGTTTGGGAGCAAGGAAAGATTCCTGCAGGATGGAAGGAGGCTGTTATTGTTCCAATTAGAAAACCAGGAAAAGATGCTAGTAATCCAGCAAATTATAGGCCTATAGCTTTAACTTCTCACTTGGGTAAATTGATAGAAAGAATGGTTAATTGTAGGTTAATGCACTTTATTGAAGAAAGGGGTTTGATGGTGAGCTGTCAGAGTGGTTTTAGGAAGGGGAGAAGTACTGTTGACTCAATCGTATGTCTTGAGGATGAAATAAGGAAAGCACAAGTAAAGAGAGAAACTGTTGTGGCAGTGTTTTTAGATGTAGAAAAGGCCTATGATATGCTTTGGGTGGAGGGACTTTTAATTAAAATGCATTTATTAGGGATTGGGGGAAACATGTTTAATTGGGTAATGGACTTTTTAACAAATAGAAGCATCCAGGTGAAAATAGGGAAAGATATGTCAAGAAGATGTTTGGTTGAAAATGGAACTCCACAAGGAAGTGTTATTAGTCCATTGTTATTTAATATAATGATTAATGATGTTTTTTCTAATGTTCAGCCAGGGATGGGGAGATCTCTATTTGCTGATGATAGTAGCTTGTGGAAAAGGGGGAAAAATGTGAAGTACACCCTGAAGAAGGTTCAGGAAGCTTTAACCTTAGTAGAAGACTGGGGTAAGAGATGGGGTTTTAGATTCTCTATTGAAAAGACTAAAGTAATGTTTTTTACTAGAAAGAAGGTACCTGAAAATATGCAACTACAGCTGTATGGTAGACCATTGGAAAGGGTTAAGAGTTTCAAATTTCTTGGTGTTATTTTTGATGTAAGACTTACCTGGAGAGATCATATTTCAAAAATAATAGACAAAAGTAAAAGAGTCATGAACTTAATGAGATGTCTTGCTGGAACAGAATGGGGAGCAGATGTAGCATCTTTGAAGCAGATTTATGTTTATTTAATTAGGTCAAGAATTGACTATGGGTGTTTAGTGTATGGTTCTGCAGCCAAATCTGTTTTAGCTGGATTAGATGTAGTTCAAGCTAAGGCGTTGAGAATATGCACGGGAGCTGTACGATCTTCTCCAGTGTGCTCGCTACAAGTGGAAACAGGTGAAATGCCACTTGGTTTAAGAAGAAGGCAGCTTCAAGCTAACTATTGGGTCAATTTGATGGGTCAGAGATGTGATCACCCTGTAAAATGTGTAATTGAACCATCATAGGAGAGGGAGGTGGCAAGACTCTCAAGTTTTGGGTGGTCTGGAGAAATCGTAGCACAAGAATTGAACATTCTTAATAAGAGCTTTTGTTCAGTAGTAATGTGGCCTTTAATTCCTGTATGGCAATTGGAGGGTCCAGAGATTGACTTGAAGTTGCCTGAAATTAAGATGGAGAATCCTGAGGTAGACTTGGCATTTGAATTTCAGTGTCATGTAAGAGAAAGATATAAGAACCATATATTAATTTTTACTGATGGGTCAAAAGACCAAGAAACAGGAGCTACAGGGTCAGCCTTTTTTGTTCAGAGTTTTAATTTTCAAGCTTTTAAAAGAACCTCAGATTTTTTAAGTGTATTTACTGTGGAGCTCTATGCAATCCTAATGGCAATACAGTGGGTTGAACAGATACAGAATCAGAAAGTACTGATATGTAGTGACTCTGTGTCAGCTATTAGTTGCATTGAAAAAGGTTCATCAAAAAGCAGACAGGATCTCATTTATGAGATTTTACTGATAATTAGTGAGGTGAAAAGAAGAGGGATAGAGGTGTCGTTTATATGGGTCCCAGCTCATGTAGGTGTCACATCTAATGAAAAAGTGGATAAATTAGCCAAGAAAGCTTGTCAAAGAGAGTCCATAGATGTAAATATAAAGTTATCAAAATCAGAGGGCAAGAGTATTGTGTGGCAAGAAACAATTTTAAAATGGCAACAGAGTTGGCAACAAGAAACAAAGGGTAGGCATCTATTCTCAATTTCTAGTAGAGTAACTGACTCAGGTGGTTGTAAAAGAGGGAGTAATCGAAAGGAGGAAGTTATTTTTGCAAGGTTGAGAATTGGGCATACATTTTTAAATAGCACTTTGTTTTTATTGGGAAAGCATCAGAATGGTCTGTGTTCTTGTCAGGAACCTGAGACTGTTCATCATGTCATACTCTTTTGCAGAAATTATGACAGTCAAAGACAGGAACTGCTCGCACAGATGCGTGGACTTGGTTTGGAAGAGGTGACGCTGAAAAGCATTTTAGAAATAGGATCAAGTGGAAAGGGAAGACGATTTTTCTTAAAGTTTTTACTGGGCACTGGGCTATATAGTAGGATATAGTGTAATTGGGCCTTAAGTAGGCATCAATCCTGTAGATGGCAGCAATGCAACTATTTGGATGCCGGCTGCCGTAAAACTCCGAAGAAGACGGGCTTTTCCACATGAAAGGTGAGATACTCTGTGAGCTGAGGATATTTTGCTAGTTAGTGATGCAGTGCAGAGCACGGCATCACTATTGTTCTTCTATGCGTTTCTTCTTCTTATTATTATTCATCTTCCGTACCGATTTTGATTGCTAATAACTCAATAAGCGTGCATCGCACGCAGGCAGGCTGCATACGAAAACGTGCGGCTCGGTCGGACTCCCAGCCGAGTCCAGTGCACTCTATGACGTCATTTTCCGCCCGCCTACTTTTCCCGCCATTTTGATTTTATTCTTGTTCATCTTTCCTTGCAAATTTGGATTGCGTGTAACTCGGTGACCGTTCATCGCACATGGGTAAGTGTGATGGTCTGCTGGCCTTGTCTGTGTTTGTTTTCCTTTGTGTGTGTATGTGTGTTCCTTGTAGGCGTGGCTGCAGACCATCCCGGGAATTGGCGACACCTGGGCCCGGTGTCGCCACGTCCTTAAAACCACTTTTCCCCCGTTTCCCGTGGGAGCTTCTTTTTTTTTTTTCTTTTTGTTTTTTTTGCATGTAACACGCACGAGCTCATTGTTCACGCATTCCACTTTGTTGATTTTTCTTGTATTTTGTTATTATAATAAATTATTTGAACTTTACCCCTGTGTCCTCCTCTTTGTCATGGTTTGAGCCAAGCCGTGACAAATGGGGGCTCGTCGAATTTAGAACCCGTTTTTTTTTTTTTTTTTTTTAAATTGTTTGATGCAGTTTTTTTGATCTGCAAGCGTTGCGGGGTCAATTTTGCGAATGGCATGTCGTCATTAGGTACGTCATTTCGTAGTGTTCCCTCACGTTTAGCTCAGGTTACAGGTGTAGAGCTAATGAAACGGGAAGTCTCTATTATTTGAGGAGGCGCAGTTTTGTTTGAGGTAAACTTTGGAAGCTCTGCCTCGGTGCGCAACGCTTAATAAGGTAAGTGTTTGACTTGTTGCACTGGTTCGAGTTAAATGAGCGATGAATGTCCCTTGTTAGGTGGAGCGGCGTTGTCCCTTTGGACTTCGTCGGGGGTTTCTGTAGTGTTGTAGTGAAAGCGGTTAGAGCAATTGTCTCGGGAGTGTTTCCATAGTGTGGGAGGAGTCGCCAGTTTCTGGTTGCTTTTTCTCCCTACTGGGTTTTGGCACTTAATTACCCACCGCCAGTAGTTACATGAAGAGCTAGGCCGCAGCTTAAGTAGGTTGTGGGGCTTTGTAGGTAGCGGGACAGGCATTGTTTTTGTTTGGCTTTCAGTTTGGTGGGCTTGTGCATGGAGTCAGACGCTTAATTTTGTTTTTGTTCAACGTTGCGCACTGCGGTATAATGCCGACGGTGGAAGTTAAAGATTTTATTGCTTCTCCGTCGGAGGAGATATTAGACCAGTGTACAAAGGATCAGCTGCTTAAGTTAGCAGAGCATTATCAGCTGGAGGTAAATGGTCAATTTGCGAAGGATAAGGTTAAGGCAATTGTGAAGAGTAACTTAGTCGCTACAGGTGTGTTAATTGAGCGGGAACCAGTTTCAGTTACGTCTCCGTTGGCTATATCAATGGAAGGCTTGAGTTTTGATCAGCGGAAAGAGTTGTTACTGTTACAAATTCAGCATGAGAAGTATAAGATTGAGGCGGAGTTCCAGAAAGATCTAGCAGTTGAAAAGTTGCGTCAGGAGACTGAACAGACGCGTTTAGATCTAGAACATAAGGCTGCTGGGCCATAGAAGGTTCACGTTGCACGCTGCACGCTACACGTTCACGTGAAGAACCGGACCCTGGGCCATTAAACTTCATGCTTGGATGTTCACGTGTTGCGTCTGTTCTACTTTGACCGAGTAACCAACAATATGGACTCTTTGGATGACGACGATTGCCTCATTCTGCTTTTACTGAGACAGAGGAAGAGAAAAAGGAACAGAATTTGGAGCCGAGAACACTTCCTTCTGAGAGAAACCCGTGGTGAATTTCACCGAACATTCTATAATCTGCTTGACAATCCCGATGAAGAACTATTTTTTAATTATACCATTCAATTATATTTTTTCTGAAGTTTTCCCCTGAAAGCATAGTTATCTCCCTAGACCCGTTCTGATTGGCTGGCGCGGCGGTGACCGCATGCATTGACTGGAATTTCCATCTTCACGCCTAGAAAAAAGTGTGCATGTTCATTTCATGCTTCACGCGTGAAGTGTGCAGCGTGCAACGTGAACGCCGTTCTATGGCCCAGAGCAAGTCATGCTACGTTTGTCCACTTTTCTTTACACGCGTGTAGCATGCAGCGTGCAGCGTGAACCTTCTATGGCCCAGCAGCCTAAGCTCCAAGTTATCAGGGAGGGCAAAATTACACCTGCGCCTCGGTTAAACTCTAGCGTCGATCAATCTGATACACTGGGTTTTGACATGCGGGGTAATTTGCGTTTAGTGCCTAAATTCTCCGAGAGCGATCCTGATACGGTTTTTATTTTGTTTGAACGTTTAGCTGATGCGCAAAGCTGGCCCAATTCCGCTCGCGCATTATTGCTTCAGTGTGTGATTACTGGTAAGGCGCAAGAGGCGTTTTCAGCCTTGTCGCCTGGTGATAGTCAAGACTATAGGGGTGTTCACACGGCAACTTTTACTCCGGTGTAGCACCGGGGCTGCCCCGGTAGAGCGTTCACACGGTACAAAGTTATCCCGGTGTAGCCCCTGAAAGCTGCTTAAACCGGTGCAAATCTAACCCTGCTCGGGAGGTGGTTTAAGAAATTTACTCTGGAGTAAATGCTAGTTTGCGGGGCAGCAACGATATAAAATGGGTCGTCTGAACGCTACAGGGTTAGACTCGCTACGCGTGAGGAGAGTTGATTACATACGGGCATTGCATAACTTGCATCCTGGTATTTTGCGCTTCCAAAATGGCGAATATCAACAACAACAGAACTGCGTGTCTTCCAGTGTTGCCAGATTTGGCAGTTTTAAGTGCATTTTGACGGATTTGAACATATTTTGGGATGGAAAACGTCAGCAATATCTGGCAACACTGGTGTCTTCATCCACGTTGTTTTCCCGGCGCTTGGTGATGCCATGACAACCGGGAAAAAGAAGTACATTTTCACGCATGCGCATATTTCATTTCTGCATTATTACTATCGGAAATGATAGTAATAATGATAGTAATAAAAGGAAATATCTCAACTTTACTATCAAAGGAAATGATAGTAATAAAGTTTTTGCTACTATAACACGGTCGCAGAAACTGCCGTGTGACCGCAAGTGGGGCTGCACCGGTGCTAACACGCTTCTCTCTAGTAAGCAGGGTTGTGACGTGTGAACGCTGCGCAAAATTTACACCGGTGTAAGATATATCGCAACAAAATACATCGGTGCAGCATCGATGCAAATATGTGCCGTGTGAACACCCTATATGATAAGGTAAAATTAGCTGTACTAAAAGCGTATGAGCGTGTTCCAGAGCATTATAGGCAAAAATTTAGATTGTGGAAAAGGGGGCCAAGACAGAGCCATTTAGAGTTTGCACGGGATTTAACAACTTATTTTAACCGCTGGTGGTGTTCTGTCGAAGTGTCCGATTTTGATGGTCTATGTGACCTAATTGTGTTAGAACAGTTTTAAAAATTCTGTTCCTCATCATGTTGCCACTTATGTATGTGAACACAAGGCTCGTACTGCAGCTGAAGCAGCTGCTTTAGCTGATGATTGTGTTAATCCATCAAAACATTCCATCTGATCGTCGTTTTCAGGCCAATAGTGGTAGTACACCTGCTGAATTATTTAATCGTTCAAACAGATTTCCTCTGCCTACTAGTGGGCCTAGTGGTTCTGGTAATGCATATAAGATTTGTAATTTTTGTCATAAACGTGGCCACTGGAAAGCTGATTGTTACATGCTCAAGTCTGGTAATACTAAGCCACCTCCAGGTTCGCGCCCTGAGGGTGCAGGCCTGGCTGCACCTGGACGTTCTAATAAACCTGTTGCTGTTGATAGCCATATGGTTGATGGCGAGCCACAGCTAATACACTCTGTTAATGCACTTGATTCTTATCTGCCATTCATTAGAACGGGGTTTGTGTCTACGGTTGGCAGTGATGTAAAAGTGCCTGTTAAAATCTTGAGAGACACAGGGGCATTTGACTCTTTTATTAAAGCTGACGTGTTGCCTCTGTCTGAAAATTCTGAACTGGGCAGTTTAGTGCCAGTTCAGGGAATGAGTTTAAATGTTGTGTGTGCCACTACACAAAGTAATGCTTGATTGTGACTTGTTTCAGGGTGAGGCTGCACTTGCTGTTTGTCCTGCATTGCCAATTGAAGAGATCTCTGTGATTCTTGGCAATGGCTTGGTAGGTGCTCAACTGTGGTCTGATGTTTCTCCTGCTTTGGTGGTAGATCCTGTGCCACAGCTGAGAGCTGGACTCGATGAGTGTGCACAAAATTTTCCTGAGACTTTTCCTGCTTGTGCGGTAACGCGTGCTATGATGCGGGCAGAGTCTGAGCCGACACTTCAGTCTGGTGAGAGCAAGTTGTTGGAGAAATTTTCACTGCCTCTGTCTTATTTCCCTGTGTCTGTGTCTCGTATTGAGTTGGTTGCTGAGCAGCAAGCTGACTCTTCGCTGGCTGGGTTGTATGAGTTGGTCCAACCTGAAAGTGAAATGCGGGACAGTGTTTGTGGATATTTTCTTCAAGATTCACTATTGGTGAGAAAATGGACTTGGCACACAGATTTGTTTGTTGGGGACCCTGTTTTTCAAGTTGTCAATGCCGTCACCAAACCTGATCTGTTTCCTCTTCCGAGAATGGAAGATTGTGTAGATCAGGTGGGCTCTGCGAAGTTTGTCAGTAAACTTGATTTGTTAAAAGGTTACTGGCAAGTACCTTTGTCAGACTGTGCTCAGGAGATTGCTTCCTTTATAACACCTAAGGACTTAACTTCACATTCGACTTCGCAGGCTGCAAATTTCAGTTTGCGCGCATAGTGGTGTGGTGGTGAAGTACAGCCGTACATGTTGTGGTTTAATAACACGTTCAATACAAAGTTATGGCTGCATGGCGATCGGAAATGAAATGAGTTTTTTATTTATATTTATATGGTGATATAGGCTATTCAAGCTTATTATGGTGATATATGACGTATTTGAGAGTTGCACAGAAAATTAAGTTTGCTTCTTTCATGGGAGCCTGAGGGAATGGGAGCTCAGCTCCCATTGGCTCCCATGTAATTCGAACTATGCCACAAAGAGTATGCTAGTTTGCGAGGGCAAACAAGAGAAGACAGGATTCGGAGGATGAAATGCGGACTGGCTGCACAACAGAATGTATTCCTTCACCAAACCCAGATCAACCAGGCTGCTGTCCGAGCTAGCTATAAGGTAGCTCACCTACTAGCTACCCATGGAAAGCCGTTTACTGATGCGGACTTTGTTAAAGTACGCATGCTTGCTGTGGCCGAGGAGGTGTGTCCCGACAAGAAGGATGCGCTCAACGCGGTGAGTCTCTCCGCACCTACTATGACCAGGCGAACCGAAGATTTGGGGGACAACGTGTATGACCAGCTGAATGAGAGAGCGTCAGAATTCGAGTTTTTTGCTTTGGCTATGGATGAGAGCAATGATGTGCAGGACACAGCACAACTGCTTTGATCTATTGCTCATATTATAATTTCACTGTTTTTTAAAATGTATTTATTTTATAGGCCTATTTATTTGACCTTTATTAAGTGCTGCATACAATTATTATTATTAATAATATCAACAGGCTTACCTACAATTTATAATTTTCCACTCACCTTTGCCAGTGTCAATCACCTCAACTAGGCAGATGTTTCTTACCTTGACAGCTTTGATATTATTTTTATTAGAAAATAAATAAATGGAATATCTGTGGTATTTCAAATTAAAACAAAGTGTGAAGACTTGATTACTACTTTTGCAAACCACTAGTAAAGATAAACAAATATGTGCCAGGAATCAAGTGTGGGATATAGTAGTGTGGGATATAGTAGTGTGGGATATAGTAGTGTGGGATATAGTAGTGTGGGATATAGTAGTGTGGGATATAGTAGTGTGGGATATAGTAGTGTGGGATATAGTAGTGTGGGATATAGTAGTGTGGGATATAGTAGTGTGGGATATAGTAGTGTGGGATATAGTAGTGTGGGATATAGTAGTGTGGGATATAGTAGTGTGGGATATAGTAGTGTGGGATGGCTGTGCCAGGCTAGTAATCTCTACTACACAATGAGGCCTGCTGGTGGTCATATTTGTCTGGGTTATACAATTCTATGTGATATAGCTGACCCGACCCGGCCCCCATCACAATCAGGAACGACAATGTGGCCCCCAGAGAAAAAAGTTTGGTGACCCCTGCTTTAGACGCATATGATTATGTGCGGGCATGTACAACTTGATTAACAATGGGACATTTCATATTCATTTTGTTTTAATCAAATTATGCCAGTGATGTGATGGCAATGTGGCTTTAGCTACAACAGCAAATACCAACACTAAACAGCAATTTGCAGGAGGTAATGGCATGAAAGGAATGATAGTGTAAAGAGCGCAGCTAAGAGAAATCAGAGCTGTGTAAAAAGCGAGAGGCAGAGAGACCAGAAATGAAACTGAACGGGGCGGGAGCTAGGTTAGAGCAGTCAACGTAAGTTGGCATTTAGAGTGAGGGGACACAATTTTACCTTTCCATCCTTGCTTTAAAATTGTGATTTTCGGCATACACAAATAATGATGGCACAAAATCTGGACTGCTTGAGTCAAGCGAGACCTCTCCTACAAACAAAATTGCATGCAAAGCTAAGTTAACATGCTAACAATATTCATTACATTGTGTAACTATGACCCAGCTAATCAGACAAACGTTACCAAAGTATTTTGCTACATCAATAAATGAAGACTAGAAAGAATAAAAAAGAAAGATTTAATAAATAGCCTGATCTTACCTGTGATGAAGTGGGTGCTGCAAACCCGCGCATTTTTGATAGTGCTTTCATCCCAGTCTACACGTTTGATGGCTTGTAGTCATAGATGTCAGCGTGTTGTTTTTTTTTTTTTTTTGGAATGGGTGAGATCCTGCTGGAATTCTGAACATTTTAACCCCATCACTGCTACGATTCTGACACCCGACAACACAACAACTAGGCATTTCTGAGTCTGTTTTGGGTCCAGGCTGCGCGCGCAATTTCCGCTTACGTATGAATGACGTTTACTGCGAAGGGGTCTATAGCACACTGCTACTAATAATGTGCCCCAAACTGTAGTAAGTTTACATAAACTTTGGTCGCAATGTCCACCCAAAGGAAATTAAGTTCCAGATTGTACCTAAGGGTTGTTTTACAATCAGGGTACGCAAGCTAAAAATCACATTTAACACTTATTATCTTCAATATCAAAAGGCTTGACTAAATAAACTTGGTTGTTTATTGTAGCCCTGTGATAGCTCTATTTACCATGCAAAAAAAAAATTTGGTGATAACGTTATTTTTGGTGAATGTACGGCAATGTGTCATATTTAGCAAAATTACTTGTGTCATTTAGAAAAAATGCTTTTTTTGACCACAGGTAGCTCCAAAAGGGATGCACTTAAATCATTCTTTATACCATAAAACAAATATTTGTTCCATATCATTGGAAACATAGTTAAGTTTTAATGTTGAATGCCAGTAAGTTTTCAGACTATTTTGATCAAATTAGTATGTAATTGTGTCAAAAAAAATGTCCTCTCCGAGAAAGCTAATTTTTCAATATAAAATATATCTAAAATGATTATTTTCATCCTAAAATGTGGTCGAGATATTGGGACATAAATATTAGAGACAACTAACACGAAGCTTACAGCCTTATATTTAAAAGCACTATGGAAGTAGTGGATTCTGAATTGTCAAAAAAAATGTCCTCTCCGAGAATCACTTCATTTGTTTCTCCCAGCCCTGCTTAAAGCTACACTTAATCATCTTTGTCTTATAGAGAGCCCGCACGTGACGTCACGAGGTCACGTGATATTTGTTTATCCGCCATTTTGGACGGCAAGGTCACGCATAGAACTTAGACGAACCCGTTCTAATTATCAAGTGTGTGGGAGTAGATCTTTCGAGAATGGTTATATCTTGTTCAGCATTTGGTTGTACCAATAGACAGGGCCAAAAGGAGGGCCTGTCATTTTATAGATTTCTCGCAGACGAGGAGAGACGTGCAGAATGAGTGTCCGCTGTGCGAAGAGAAAACTGGAACCCCAGTTCTACCAGCCGAATTTGTAGTGAACACTTCATATCAGGTAGGTGTAATCTTCTAATTCAGTACTCCTATTACATCTGTTAAGTTGATTTTCGGATTGAATGATAACGGCATACTTAGAAACTAGACAGTCTCTAACGTTTAAAATGGCTATGCCTGGCCTAGTCTATGACAATGTTTTATCTTTTTGGCTCATATATGCCTTTGACAGGCCAATCCGTAGTAGGGATGGTGAAAACTAAAAAAAAATCTTGACCGACCACCGAGCCTCATTAGCCGGTTAAAGTCGGTTAACCTAGGAGTTTAAACAGGGATGCAAACGGCGGATGCGCCTTTTTCACGGCTGAATCACGCAGATCCGATTTTTTTTTGGGGGGGGGGGCGTTGGAGTGTCTGAATAATTTCATCAGAGTAAATTCTGTATTAAAATTACTAAATAAGCAAATGCCGTTACAGTCCATGAAAAATAGGAAGTATTAGTATGAGAAGAAAACAGTTAATCAGAAAGCTGCGCACATTTGTGCAGCTTCCGCGCAAACGTGCACAGCTTTGAGTTACTGTTTTTCAGACAAAAACATGCATATTTACAACCCTGTCATTATCTGGAACTGAGTTTAAATTACGAACATTCTTAAGATAAAACGTCCTGCATAGTCTCTTTATGATAAACGTCTTAATGCCACTTACCCGTGAGGTTATCAAGTAGACATTCTTCTTCGGGACCTTCCAGAGGTATAGTTGAGAGACCCATCCCACAACAAAATATTTATAAGCTTCCAGGCTCTTGTAAGCTTTGAGGGCTTTGCCAGTGTAACACGATTAACGAGAAAATTGTAAATGCCGTGGTAGGCCAGATCGGGCAAATCGCAGGCACCGCAGCTCCGAATTTCCCTGAACAAGGATTGCGGCAAGTTGTACGGATCTGCAACCCCCAACCTGGAACACTTTTCCACGTAACACTGCCTCATGTCACCTTCAAGATGCTGAACAAACTTGGACAAGTAATTGCGCGATGTAGATGGGGTATTTTCCGAATTTTCTTGGGGATTACTGCCTGGATCCATTACGCTCGCGCAAGGTAAACTATCCTGATGCCGTCCAATATGGCGGAGTAGGCGGAGTACACACGTGCAGGTCACGTGACTGCACATCCTCTATAGCAGATTTCACAAAACTACCATACGCATATGTCAAATTACCTGAAATCTGTTTTTTAACTTGTCCTTCACTTAAAAACTGGTACAAGAACCAGTTTGAATCAATTTGAATTTTGGACCCCTGTGACACAAACTTTGTACCCTGATTGTAAAACAACCCTGCCAGTTAGTATAATCATTAAACAGAGAGATAGAGATTAACTGAGTGTAGTCTGTATTCAGGCCTCAGACATGAATTTAACACAAAAGTCAACCATATTTGCCCAGACATGACAACACGGACAAATGAGGGGAAACTAAAATATATTTTAGGGGAGGTTAAAGAGGCAGCACTACCTGCTGCAAAATATGTACTTGCATGCCATAAAAGACGACATACATGACCTCAATCCAGTGAAGTCACCCCGCTATACCATTTTGAGAAAAAGAACTACCGTATTTTTCGGACTATAAGTCGCACTTTTTTTCATGGTTCGGCTGGCCATGCGACTTATACTCTGGTGCGACGTATATATGTGGTTTTTTTTTTTTTTTTTTTTTTTTTTTCACCCCCACCGCGGAATAACTGGAGCTGATGCTGAGTCTGACGACAGCCACGCAGAAGAAGAGGAAACGGCGCTTCATCTGCCGCTGGAGGCAGAGTTGTTCAGAAGCGACACCGAGGATGAGGAATTCAATGGATTTGCTGATTTGGAGTGAAATCATCAGCTTGATAAACTTGATTGACCTGTGTTTTATTATTAATGATAGGCCTATAGTTATTTAAATAAGTTATGTAGTGATTTTAGGCAGTGCTTAATTTGTGAAGTGGGAGGTCCCAGAACGCAGGAGGTGGGTGGGTCCGGGGACTCAAAAAAAAAAAAAGGCGGGGGGTGGTTTACTATAACTTTGCGCACATGCGCTTATTGTGTGTGTAAAATAATAATAATATCAGACATTATGATCTTAGAAAACGCTTTAGTGACAAACAGTTACAGACAGTAATATGTCGTGATATTATATTATAAAATATTAATTTTTATTAGTCTATATATTAAATTATATATTACATTTATCTTCTAAAATAACAGACTGTACTCATCACAACCGCTTTATTTCACCATTGGAGATCAGATCATACAAGAGATGAGTTAAATGACTCATTTTAAGGATTTAAGTAGGGGATTTAAAAGCGGTTGTTGTTTTTTTTTTTCACTAGACCAGGGGTCACCAAACTTTTTTCTCTGGGGGCCACATTGTCGTTCCTGACTGTGATGGGGGCCGGGGTCGGGTCAGCTATATCACATATATTTGTCTGGGTTATACAATTCTGACCACCAGCAGGCCTCATTGTGTAGTAGAGATTACTAGCCTGGCACGGCCATCCACACTACTATATCCACACTACTATATCCACACTACTATATCCATACTACTATATCCCCACTACTATATCCATACTACTATATCCCCACTACTATAGCCATACTACTATATCCACACTACTATAGCCATACTACTATATCCACACTACTATATCAACACTTGATTCCTGGCACATATTTGTTTATCTTTACTAGTGGTTTGCAAAAGTAGTAATCAAGTCTTCACACTTTGTTTTAATTTGAAATACCACAGATATTCCATTTATTTATTTTCTAATAAAAATATCAAAGCTGTCAAGGTAAGAAACATCTGCCTAGTTGAGGTGATTGACACTGGCAAAGGTGAGTGGAAAATTATAAATTGTAGGTAAGCCTGTTGATATTATTAATAATTGTATGCAGCACTTAATAAAGGTCAAATAAATAGGCCTATAAAATAAATACATTTTAAAAAACAGTGAAATTATAATATGAGCAATAGATCACAGCAGTTGTGCTGTGTCCTGCACGTCATTGCTCTCATCCATAGCCAAAGCAAAAAACTCGAATTCTGACGCTCTCTCATTCAGCTGGTCATACACGTTGTCCCCCAAATCTTCGGTTCGCCTGGTCATAGCAGGTGCGGAGAGACTCACCGCGTTGAGCGCATCCTTCTTGTCGGGACACACCTCCTCGGCCATAGCAAGCATGCGTACTTTAACAAAGTCCCCATCAGTAAACGGCTTTCCATGGGTAGCTAGTAGGTGAGCTACCTTATAGCTAGCTCGGACAGCAGCCTGGTTGATCTGGGTTTGGCGAAGGAATACATTCTGTTGTGCAGCCAGTCCGCATTTCATCCTCCGAATCCTGTCTTCTCTTGTTTGCCCTCGCAAACTAGCATACTCTTTGTGGCATAGTTCGAATTACATGGGAGCCAATGGGAGCTGAGCTCCCATTCCCTCAGGCTCCCATGAAAGAAGCAAACTTAATTTTCTGTGCAACTCTCTCAAATACGTCATATATCACCATAATAAGCTTGAATAGCCTATATCACCATATAAATATAAATAAAACTCATTTCATTTCCGATCGCCATGCAGCCATAACTTTGTATTGAACGTGTTATTAAACCGCAACATGTACGGCTGTACTTCACCACCACACCACTATGCGCACAAACTGAAATTTGCAGCCTGCGATATCGAATGTGAAGTTAAGTCCGAAGAAGACTTGTCCTCTATCTCACAACGATCTTCCTTTGTTTAACTATATATATATATATATATATATATATATATATATATATATATATATATATATATATATATATATATATATATATATGCATGCAACACCGTGTGTGTGTGCATGCGCGCGCCTGTGTGTGAAAGCTGTGCACTGCAGTGCACAAAAGTGCGCTGGTCCAGGAGAGTGAGTATGCATTGCTTTTTTTTTTTTTTTTTTTTTTTAAATAGAGACCCCCATAGGGTCAAATTTTATAATTCGAACCCTGCTTTGTGGCGGGTTTCATAGTGACGACGCAGATTATATTCTTTGAAAACTGGCACACTTTCTTTACATACAAGACAAACTGCACAGTCCTTACACTGAACGAAAAAATAATCGGTGGTCCACTGTTCTTTAAAAACTCTGCACTCTCTGTCACCTTTTCGCTTACTGCTCGCCATTTTGCTGTCCTGAACACTGACAGTTCTTTGCGCATGCACTGCCTGTCACTGCTTGATCGCGAGCATATGACGAAAATTCGGAAAATATGAATAGTTCATTTTATAACCAAATATCAATTTTAATTGATAAAATCAACAAAATACAAGATGCAGACATGTTATTATTTGCCAAAAAGCAATTTAAAAAAATAGGCCATGACCACTTTTGGGGATTGCCTCATAGGGCCAGTTCAAGTGATGGGGGGGCAGAGGGGCTGGGGGGGCCGGTCAAAGGGGGGTGGCGGGCCGGATCTGGCCCGCGGGCCGTAGTTTGGTGACCCCTGCACTAGACGGTTGTTTTTACTACCGTACCTGTCTTTAGAGATGATATACCTATAGCCTACTTGACCTCTGATTTGATGAAATAAAATTCGACAAAAATGAAGAATGACACTCCTCGATGATGACTACAGCTTTAATAACACAGATGAAAGAGCCATGGGGCGATAATAAGCCCTACTGGTAAAAATATTCTAAAAGCAAACTGATTAATGCATCAGTAATAGGCTACTAATATTAGTTATAATAATATAGGCTATTAGTAATAACGATAGTGATGGTATTAAAGATAGTAGTAGATATTTAAAATAATCAGACTAGGCTACTTACAGGGCAAAGGTATCACTGCTCAGCTGTTCGTTTATTAAATAAACAATGCAGTCGCGCAGTAACCACGCGCCGCTCATCAGATAGAATCACAGATTCTATGGATAGAATAATCCTTCAAAAAAGTGCGACTTATAGTCCGGTGCGACGTATATATGTTTTTTTCGTCTTCATAATGCATTTTTTGGCTGATGCGACTTAAACTCTGGAGCGACGTATAGTCCGGAAAATACGGTATATATATTTGTGTACTTTATACATTTATGATACATTTTGCCTTCTTATAGTTTTTTTTTATAATTTTCTTTCTTATGTTATTACTCATTACATTTCTTTCTTTTTTTTTTTACTTTGTCATTACTGTGTTTATGCTTTGGCAATATTGTGAATTTCTACAGTCATGCCAATAAAGCACATTTGAATTTGAATTTAAAGAGAGTCAGGCCTTTCTGGTAGAAGTTGGTGTTAGGCATCTGTCTTCTCCCTTGTTCTCTTTTCACTTCTGTAACACAAGACAACAGCAGGTCAATCATGGAGCTGTAGAAACAAATATTCAAAATGTACAATTACAATTATTACCTTCTATCTTTGTTCCTTTCTTCCTTTCCTCTCTGTCTGTATCCCTGTTTCTCTTCATCTTTTTGCCTGTTTTGCTGTATGTTTCTCTTTCTCTCCTTTGTCCCTTTCTTACTCTTCTCTTCTTTCCCTGTACTTCTCCTGCTCTTCATCACCACTGTATTTCTATTCTTCTTTGCCTTTCCCTTGAATTTCTTTAGTCGCTCATCCTCTCTCATGTCATTACAGTCTGACTTTGCGAGCTTTGGCCTCTGCAAATCTGGTTATCATTGAGTCCATGTCCAGAGATTTTGTGACTTCATACTCAATACAGATAACAGCAAGGGCGGACAGCCTGTCTTGTGACATGGTAGATCTCAAATACGTCTTAAGCCGTTTCGGTGATGAAAAACTTCTTTCACCTGGTGCTACAGTTACAGGGAGAGTGAGTAGAAGTCTTGGAGCTCTGCTCAAATTTGGGTAAATGTCAAGGATATTCTCCTTATACACATAATCAAGCATCTCGAATGGTGATGAGATATGTGGAGGGAAGGCTTTTACTGCACCAATTATCTCCTGCTTTAGGTCCCCTGCATCAACATATTTTTTTTTTTCTCCAATCTGTGGCAACATTCATCCAGTTTCTCTCCCTGCATTGCATTTTTCATTAGGTCAGTGGAGTAGAGAAATCCATACAACTCCGTTTCCATATGTAAAAATCTCTCTGACGGTGGCAAGGGCTGTGTCCACCATGTGCAGGAAAAACTCTCTTTTGAAAATCTCTTCTGCAGTAGACAGTTTCCTCTCTCCCCTCATACTCAAACTGCCTTTTTTTCTTTCTGTGACTCATCTCTGGCCATATCTCCAACTCAGTCTTCTCTGCTATCTCCCTGGCATCTGTTTTGGCAGAACTGTATCCATGCTTGTGATATTCTTTAAGAAATTCTATCATTGCAGTGATTTCATTTCTCATGACTTCAACTGACACCTTGGGGCTCTGCAAGAGCTTGCTGACTTTGTTAATGTGGAACAACACATTATACCACACAACAGTACTCCCCACAAAGGGCCATTTCTTCATTTCCTTGTATATGCTGCCAGTATTGGAGGCACATTCAGAATCCTGCTTCTCCTCAGCATACTCCTTCAATGCAGGCAGGGCATCCAAAATTTCAGGCAGCTGATGGCGCACAGCTTTCACAGTATCCACCCTAGACTCCCATCTTGTTGCCGACAAGGGTTTAATGGAGAAATCCTTCACATGTTTCTGGAGAATTGTCCAGCGGTGAACTGAAGCACTAAACAGAGCGTACAGTCGTTGTAAAAGTCCAAAAAAGCTTAGACATCACAGAAGACTTGACAGCATCACCAACTACCAGGTTTAATGTGCGACTGCCACATGGAACACACAGTGCTTTGTCGTTAAGCTCAAGGACTCTTCTGGACCCCCTGTCTTTTACCCTGCATGTTACTTCCATTGTCGTATGATTGCCCACGACAGTCAGAAAGATCCAAGTTCAGTGTTTGCAGGCGTCCTAAAAACAACTCAAGTAGGCCTTTGCCCGTTGTGTCCTCTGCCACAAGAAAGCCAACAAAGTGTTCATGAATGGACACACTCCTTTTCCAATTTCACAGCTCACAATGCGCAGCACCACGGAGAGTTGCTCATGATGGCTAACATTTGGGGTGCAGTCCATGATAACACTAGTATTTGGACTTCTTCACATGCTCCACTATTGCATTAGTTGTAGACTCTCTGACCAAGCATATCAATTCATTTTGAATGACCTTGCTCAAATAAGTGTCAGAGTTCTTTGGCCACTATTCTTCTGAGATGCTCCCTCATTACAGGCTCAAATTGAGCCATCAATTCAACCGGGCCCAAGAAATTTCCATTTCCATGCTCGTACAGTTTCTCTATGTCCACAAAAGGCCAGATTTCACTCAGCAAGATGTGTGACAATTGCAGTCAATCTTTTCAAAATTTCTCACCACCTGGTGACTTCATTTATGAAGAGATCTTGTTCCGTTTGACCTATCGCTGTACCTGGTGCAAGCCGTTGATGGAGTTCTCTCCAAGTTTCCATATTAAAGATGTGGTCAGCAGACTTCTCGTGGTCTTTTAAGCTAGCCGCACACTATGCCGATTTTCAGCGTACCGAGCCAACTGAAGTCGCTAGTCAGGCGTAAAGACTAGTTTTCGATGGTACCGACTCATCTCACAGCCGATTCGAAAAACTAATCGGGAGCCAGACTGATCGGCGAGAGTCGCTAGCAATAGCCAATCATATTTTTCGCATATAACACGTGACATCATTAAACACAATTTCTAGCGCGAGAAATACGTGTTGGTAGCACCTAATGCAGGTATATACTGTAATTCCATAGACTGAAGCTTTATCCATAGACACAGTGGGCTGGAAAGCCACTCTGCTCAAGTTGTGTGGCTGAATTCCAAATCGCTTTAACTCCCCTATATAAGTGCACTATTTAAGGTTGGAAAGAATAGCTCATGCAGCCTAGATAGTGCGCTACATATTCCATGTTGTGTCATTTGTAATTCAGCCTGTAGCATCTTCAAGTGTTGGATTTAACAGTAACTATATCCAATAGCCAATCACAAAGCTATCAAGTTGTCACGTGATATTTAACGGAATGTTTATGATGCTTAGTTCGCATAATCTCGTTAGGTGTCGCTTCAATCGCGACTGCACTCGTCAACAGTCGTGAGTTAGTCGGGGATATGTGCGTGCCCTGTCGGGGGTCGGTTCGGTACCGCGTGGATCGGCATAGTGTGCGGCTAGCTTTAGGCAGGCTGCCAAGTTTTTCCAATCATTTATTCCGTCAGTATTCAGACGCTTGTTAGACTCTCCAAACAGCCGGCAACAAAAACAAACAACGTGATCATTGGCCTGACAGTAAACAAGCCACGACCTTTTTATTGTTTCCCCATTCTTCATCTGAATGTAGTAGTGCCTGGTTGTGAATCGTCTGCCATCTTTGTTTTTTGGGAAATCTGTTCGTGACGTTATTTGCACAGGTCCTTTACACGCAATTGAGCATTTCTCTGCGTCTGTCAATTTTTTCAGCCAGAGCGCCGGGTCATCGGCCAGTAATTTTAGGTCCACACGTTGGGTGCTACAGCTACTAATGTTAATGGGCAGCCTACTCACCACCACCAATTCGTCCTCGTCTAAATCTTCATAATTGGCGTCACTATCCACAGTCCCGTCCACCTCTTCTCTACCTTCTATAGGCGCCTCCACCTCTGCATTGTCGGCGGCGGCAGCAGCGGCGGCGGCAGCAGCGCCGGGCTGTCCTTCTGGAGTTTCTTCGGCATGTCCTGGGACAAATACTAAATATACTTGAATCAGGCATTCTGAGGCGATTTTGGTTTTTTTGTTTTTTTTTTTAAATATAAATGTACGGTTACTTAAAAAGGTAACAAAATAAGGTAGTACTTGTTTTTGAGATGTTCACCATGGAGGGGCATTTTTTTTCTACAAATAAATTTCCAGTATCCTCTTTTTTATTGTACTGTCGCTTTCAGTTTTGTACTTTTTCGCTTTCCTTTTTCCGTTTTTTTTTCCCCAGTTTTTTCTTTCTTTTTTTGGAAGAACGCTGAGACCGGAAGCTTTCTTTTTCTCTCCTCCTGTGTAAAGACCACAAGCGGAGGCCATCCACATCTGATCTGCTTTAATATCAACAGATCTTCATTTAAGGTACGTGAATCTTTTCATCATGGCACACCTTCAGCCTGTTCAGTGTGCTGAGTGCAGGATGTTTAGTCATTCTTCCTCCGTCACTAGCGATAGCTTTATTAGCTTTATTTGTGATAAGTGCAGATTAGTTAGCTCTCTGACGGAGAAAATTACAGTGCTAGAAGCGCGTGTCCAGGCTTTAGAGCAGGTTAGTGAGCGTGAGAACAGTGTAGTTTCTGTTAGGGAAAGTCTGGACGCCCTAGGTGGAGTTAACAATCCCCCAACTCCGGCATTAGAGCCCTTACAGCGGGGCGAATGGGTGACAGCTCGGCGGCATAAGCGTAGAGCCAAAGCTACCGCTGAGGCTCGTCCACGGGAGCACCACTCCTCTCCGCGTCACGTGTCGAACAGGTTTGCTCTCCTTAGTGATGCACCCACTGAGAAACCTGAAAGAGCTCTGGTTATAGGGGGGGACTATCATACGGCACGTGAAATTAGCTCAGCCTTTAGGGGCACCAGCAGCTTTAGTCAGGTGTATACCGGGAGCCAGGGCGCCGGACATAGCAGGTAATCTTATGGCCCTTTTCCACTACCCTTTTTCAGCTCGCTTCAGCTCACTTCAGCCCGACACGGCTCGCGTTTCGACTACCAAAAAACAGCACGACTCAGCTCGCTTCAGCCCTGCTTAGCCCCTAAAACTCGCACCGTTTTGGAGTGGGGCTGAAGCGAGCCAAAGCGAGCCGAGTGAGGCTGGGGGCGTGAGCAGACACTCCCCTGTGCACTGATTGGTGAGGAGGAGTGTCCTCACATGCCCACACACGCCCCGCGAGCGCGCTGCGATCTGTAAACACCGCAAACCCGGAAGAAGAATTACGAATTGCGAGAATTTCTGAAGCCTTATGCGCCTCGCCTCATCTATACGCTCTTGCCAGTATCTGTCCGCGTTGTCGGTGACAACAAGCCACAGCACCAAGACCAGCAACACTAACGACTCCATGTCCTCCATGTTTATTGTTTAATATTCGGGTTGTGAGACTACCGCTTAAAAGATCACTGATGTCACTGTTTGCGCTGCTTAACGACATCACGTGACGTCCACCCAATGTGTCCACCCACTTCCAGCCAGCACGGTTCAGCGCGGTTGTAGTCGAAATGCAACTCCAACAGCCCCGCTCAGCCCGACTCAGCACGGCACGGCTCAGCCCGATTCAGCCGCGTTTGTAGTGGAAAAGCGGCATTAGGGTCCTAGGCAAGCACAGGTTCTCAAAGATAGTTATCCATGCAGGAGCTAATGATATACACCTTCGTCAGTCTGAGGTTACTAAGAGTAACTTTGTAGAGGTGTTTAAATTAGCAAAGGTGATGTCCGATGCTGTAGTATGCTCTGGCCCCATCCCAATGCGGCATGGCGATGTAGCTTACAGCAGGTTATGGTCGCTGAACTGCTGGCTGTCCAGGTGGTGCTCTGAAAACAGTGTGGGCATTATAGATAATTGGGCTAATTTTGAGGGCACTGCTGGCCTGTTAGGGCGGGACGGTATCCATCCCACTCGGGAAGGTGCTGCTCTCATTTCCTGCAGCATAGGTCTTTGGCCCAATCCCAATTCTAATTTCTACCCCTCCCCCTTCCCCTCCGCCTTCCCCTTGGCCCTTCCCCTTGAAACTGAGCTACAAGGGATAGGGCTTGAAATTCAACCCTTACGTATTGGGATAGCCCTTCAACGATCGCATACGTCATCGCGTACCTCCGTCAGCGTTTACGTTGGCAAAACGCGACCAAATGCATCATTGGCTGCGACCAGCCGCTACAGTCAGAGCCAGAGGCAGAAATCTCTGCTGGCAGGGTGTGATTTGTTAATTAACACCACTGAATGGGATATCTTTGGCGCTTCGTGCACCACATCCGACAGAATGAGGTGTCAGAACACTCATGTAAACAATAAAAGCGAGAATAACAGAACAAAACGTACGCAGTAAAGCAACCGAAAACAACACTCACTCCCAAAGCTTTTTAGCAGCAGCTTGGATTTCAGAAATCGCTGCTCATTCTCAGCTCGAAAGCGAATCAAGCGGCGTGTTTCCTCTGGATAACAACTTAAAACACGTAAATAATGGAGAAAATACATTTATGACAATCTTTCGCCGCGGGAACCGCTATCTTTCTGAAATCCGCATGAAATCTCGCTGAAATCCGCATGGCATTGTGGGAAATCACTCAAACCCCTTCATTCGGAGTCTGCTCCAGGAAAATCTCCGTTTGGAGGGGTACAGAAGCCCTACCCCTTCCCCTACCCCTCCGCGTTAACTGGGATTGGGATACCCCTACCCCTTCACGTGAATGCGCAAAATGGAGGGGAAGGGCCAAGGGGTTGGTCCAAGGGGTGAAATGGGATTCGGCCATAGTCTCAGAACAGGCCTAGTTAATTTCTGACAATCCAGAGCCAAGGCCAGGGAGCAGACGAACAGGCTAAACCGACTGTCTGCCAGCTGCACAGAGTCGTCACTCAGGGCCCACTACATCGAGACTGTGTGTCTGTTCCCCGAGCTCAACAAAAAGGTAGAAATTTTCAGAGAGTTTGTTCCAGTAACCTAATCAATATAAAATTAGATCATACTGACTGTACAGCTGCTGCCAGGACCTTTGATCTAAAGGTGGGGCTATTAAATATTAGATCTCTTACATCTAAAGCGCTAATGGTTAATGAACTCATTACTGATCAGGAGTTTAATGTACTGTGTTTAACAGAAACATGGATTAAGCCAAATGAATATATAGCATTAAATGAAGCAAGTCCTCCTGGATACAGTGTTATACACCAGCCTCGTCAAACTGGCAGAGGAGGAGGCATCGCGGTTATTTATAACGATTATCTAGGTGTAACACAAAAACCTGGTTATAAATTTAATACATTTGAAGTTCTTCATACTCGTATAATGTATGTAGCCTCGAAAAATAAGTCTACCCAGTTAATTCCATTGCTTATTATTTACAGGACCCCGGGGCCATATTCTGAGTTTCTTTCTGAATTTGCAGATTTTATCTCAGATCTGGTTATTTCCTTAGACAAAGCTTTAGTTGTCGGAGATTTTAATATTCACTTCGATAACCCAGAAGACCCTTTAAAAACAGCGTTTGTGTCCATCTTAGACTCAGTCGGGATTAAGCAGAATGTCATAGGACCGACCCATAATGGTGGTCACACCCTTGATCTAATACTAACATTCAGATTAAACGTAGATAATATAGTCATACTTCCACAGTCTGAAGTTATCTCAGATCATTGTCTCATCTCATTCAAGATATGTCTGAGTAATAATATATGCACCTCACCACGCTACTGTATTAAATGTACTTTCACGTCAACTACTGCACAGAGCTTTATAAATGATCTCCCAGAGCTGTCAACTTTGATTGGGTCACTGTCAGCCCCTGCAGAACTTGATCAGGCAACTGAATGCTTAGAGTCAACATTCCGCCATACTTTAGATAATGTAGCTCCTCTAAAAAGGAAAATGGTCAGAGACAAAAAATTAGCACCCTGGTATAATGATGACACTCGCACATTAAATCAGACCACTCGAAAATTGGAATGTAAATGGCGTCAAACAAAATTGATAGTGTTCAAATTAGCTTGGAAGGAGAGCTTCCTGAAGCATAGAAAAGCTCTTAGTGCTGCGAGATCAACATATTTCTCCTCCCTAATAGAAGATAACAAAAATAATCCTAGATTCCTATTTAATACTGTAGCAAAATTAACCAGGAATAAGTCCACTGTCAACACATGCACACCTGCAGTATGTAGTAGCAACGACTTCATGAATTTTTTTTAATGACAAAATTGAGAATATCCGACAAAAAATTCAAACTACTAATTTAAGGTTAGACAATGAAAGTGACCTTGTAGTTAACAATATAACTATCAGATCATCAGTTAGAATGTTTTACTCCCCTAAAAGAAACTGAATTACTTTCATTAATCTCTACATCAAAAGCCTCAACTTGCGTACTAGATCCCTTACCGACACATCTATTCAAACAGATAATGCCTGGAGTAATTGAACCGCTTCTTAAAAATAATACATTCTTCTCTTATGATTGGCTATGTACCCAAATCCTTTAAACTAGCAGTTATCAAACCCCTGATTAAAAAACCTGACCTTGATCCCTGTCAGCTGTCCAATTATCGGCCAATATCAAACCTCCCCTTTATCTCCAAGATCCTTGAAAAAGCTGTGGCACAGCAGTTATGCTCATATTTACATAGGAATAACATCCATGAAATGTATCAGTCAGTATTTAGACCTCATCATAGCACAGAGACAGCTCTGGTTAAAGTAGTAAACGACCTACTGTTGGCGTCTGATCAGGGCTGTGTCTCGCTACTTGTGTTGCTTGACCTTAGTGCAGCATTTGATACCATTGATCATTCCATTCTTCTGGATAGACTAGAAAATGTTGTGGGAGTTAAGGGAATGGCCCTCTCCTGGCTCAGGTCTTATCTAACTGATCGTTATCAGTATGTTGATATAAATGGTGATATTTCTAGACGTACCGAGGTAAAGTTTGGTGTTCCACAAGGTTCTGTCTTGGGTCCACTGCTTTTTTCTCTATATATGTTACCTCTGGGCGATATTATTCGTAAACATTGTATTAGTTTCCACTGTTATGCTGATGACACACAGTTGTATGTCTCTGCAAAACCTGATGAGAGACACCAGCTTAATAGAATTGAGGAATGTGTTAAGGACATTAGACACTGGATGCTTATTAATTTCCTTCTGCTTAACTCTGACAAGACTGAAGTACTTGTGCTAGGACCACATACAGCTAGAAGTAAGTTTTCTGATTACACAGTGACTCTGGATGGCCTTTCTGTTTCTTCACGTGCAGCAGTAAAAGACCTCGGAGTGATTATTGACCCCAGTCTTTCATTCGAAACTCACATTGATAACATCACCCGGATAGCTTTCTTTCATCTCAGAAATATTGCAAAGATAAGAAATTTAATGTCATTGCATGATGCAGAAAAACTAGTCCATGCTTTCGTTACCTCCAGGTTGGATTATTGTAATGCCTTACTGTCTGGATGTTCCAATAAGTGCATAAACAAGCTCCAGTTAGTTCAAAATGCAGCAGCAAGAGTCCTTACTAGAACTAGAAAATATGACCACATCACACCTGTCTTATCCACACTGCATTGGCTCCCAATCAAATTTCGTATTGATTATAAAATACTACTATTGACCTTTAAAGCACTAAATGGTCTCGCACCACAGTACCTGAGTGAACTTCTGCTCCTCTATGACCCGCCACGCCTACTTAGATCAAAAGGTGCAGGCTATCTGCTGGTACCTCGTATAGTGAAGGCTACATCAGGGGGCAGAGCCTTTTCTTACAAAGCCCCACAGTTATGGAACAGCCTTCCAAGTAATGTTCGGGAATCAGACACAGTCTCAGCATTTAAGTCTAGGCTGAAAACATATCTGTTTAGTCAAGCCTTTTGTTAATGGTGTTTATGAGGTAAAGGAGTAGATCTGGAGGGTCCTCAGACATAGTGTTTTGGTAAACTGGGATGTATGGATGCTGTCAGTCCCCACTCGCTTGCTCACTCGAGTTTGTTGACGGTGTAGTGGCTGGCTGCTTTATGTCCTGGGGCTCCCTCATGCCAGTGTTACCTTCTGGCTCTCTCCTTTTAGTTATGCTGTCATAGTTAGTTGCCGGAGTCCCTGCTTGTACTCTGTGCAATATGTATACTGCTCCTACTTATTCAGGTGACATTGGGCATACCTAACAACCTGTGCTTTCTTCCCCCCCCCCCCCCCCCCCCCCAAAAAAAAAAAAAAATCTGTCCCTCTGAGTTACATGGAGTCAACAGGAAATCTTTTGGTGGAGAGGGTGGAGACCTCGACTGGCTATCGTAGCCTGCAGGGAATCGGCCGTCAGACATTCTGTCGCATGTCCCAGACCCAGTGAAATGTAACTGAATTGTCTTGGCCAGCCCTAAGGGTCCCATCTGCATCTCATCATTGCTGAGGAGTGTGCTCCCATCACCCAATCAAGCATCCAGCCAGAGCAGGTCATGATATTTTTTACCATATTAACATGCCATTGTTGTGTGTTATGCCTGATGTAAAGACTCTCGTCTCTGCGAGCCTACCACACAGATTTAATACTTGTCATTTTTAGGGCATACCTAACAACCTGTGTTTTCTTTCTCTCTCTTTCTCCCCCCCCCCCAATCTGTCCCTCTGAGTTACATGTTGATCCTAGGATTGAGATGCTGGCCTCTTCTGCCCCTCAGACCTGCTTGATCCATCCTGGTGCCCTGTGTCTGGTCGGAGTTTTATCGCACCACTCCTGTGAAGGACGGCCCCATGAGGACAGTTGAGGGTTATACCTGTTAAAACTGTTAATATTGTAGTCAGGCTGTCTGTTGTTGCCCAAATGAGGATGGGTTCCCTTTTGAGTCTGGTTCCTCTCGAGGTTTCTTCCTCATGTCGTCTGAGGGAGTTTTTCCTTGCCACCGTCGCCACAGGCTTGCTCATTGGGGATAGATTAGGGATAAAATTAGCTCATGTTTTAAGTCGTTCAAATTCTGTAAAGCTGCTTTGCGACAATGTTTATTGTTAAAAGCGCTATACAAATAAACTTGATTTGATTTGAACCTGAGGAGAAAACACCGCTGGGTCGCGGCTGAATATTTGTTGAATATCCAACCTAAACTGTCTTCACCTGGGTGTTTGTATCTGTAATAATGTACTGCCATCTTAAACGCTACGGCAAGCACACATTTATGGTGTGTTTTTATTCTTGCCCCAGAGACTTAAAAGTGGTAGATCAGGTTGTGCAGTGCAGCACAGCCACACACCTTGTTTTGAGACAACGTAATTAGTTTTTTTTTTTCTTCATATTGTAAAGCGCTTAGCACAGAAATGAATAAGCGCTCCAAGTGTTTTTGTTTGTTTGTTTGGTATATCCACCAGAATTTTTTTTGGGGGGGGAGATAAAACAGTGCATTCTCCTGCATTCAGAGTGTCATATTTGAAGAAAACTGATCAAAAACGAGGACCAACATATGACACAAAATGCATGTTTCTCACCTCGCTTGATGCTGGATGATCTGATGACCAATTGGCCTTGAACTTGTCATAATGAAGCTTCATTCCCCCCCCCCAGGGTTTTCATTGTTCACAATCACCAGTGTGTGTTTGGTTTTTACACGTACTGATGCGATTTGTTGTAGTATGTGATCTCGTTTCCAATTGGCGAGAACCATAACGAACACTAATGGATTGGTGAAACAATTTATATTCAACATTATTATCGCATTGTTTTGGCTCTTGGCTTCACTTAAAGGTGGGGTATGAGATTTTGGAATAACGGTTCCCGCAAGCCATATTTTGAAAAGAAACATGCCCGCCCTCGCCATGCTCCCACCCCCCGCGTCTCGTTAAGTTAGAGTGTAGAGAGCTTGGAAAAATAGCTCAAACTTTCTCATTTAAACTGTGTTTTCAGCCCCAATTTTCACTCCACACACACAATTTTCTCAAAAGTAGTAGCCACACTTGTCCTGATTCACACAATGTGTCTACCTAACCGATAGGATTTACAGTTTTTGAATGAGAAGCCTGAAAGTGAGGAGAGGACAGGCGTGCAGCCCCATAGACTGCCATTATAAACTTGGCAGAAAAGTCACTCATTTTTAACTCGCTCTAGTGACCTCATTTTTTACACTACAGACAAAAAATTACATCAATGTGTTCAGGAGAGCCTTGTGGCGCTCACTGTGAAAGAATTTTGTGAATATCTCCTTCCGTTTTCGTGTAAATCCCCATTGTTTGGAGGGACCTTTTTCTACGCATTTCTGTCTCTCCCTGCTCAAGGCCTCTGCATGCTCTTGCGACAAGGCTTTCGCAGATAGCTTTTCACAGACAGTTGTAATTTATCGTTGAGTGGGGAGTAATAGGCGTGCGCGATGTTATTCACCGGCACAACGCAAGGGGGCGCGAAGTCGCTAGGAGTAGTTGGTGGGTGTGGTTAGTGGAGTGTTTATCCTCTGGTTACTTATAATGACTAGAACTGGAGTCGTATAGATGTACGTACTTCCTCAATCAACCGCTCTTCGTGCTGCTCCATCTTCGCTCGTGTTTTTAAAAATGCCGGTCGTGAAAACAAACCAAACCGGGAAAGTAGGGAAGCTGAAGTGCGTGTACAGTGGATGTAGAGTGGACCAATCAGAGCCCTCTTGTCTGCGGTGCTGTCTGCGAGGCTTCTGCGGTGGTCACAATTTTTGGGAGGTGCGCGCAGAGCGTCTGCGAAGGTGGGGGGGCTACGCAGATGCTGTCTGCGACGCTATCTGCGAGGACTGGGTTGTCAGCATAAATTGGCCTTCAGCGCGCGGGTTGGGGGAGGGGCTTCTCTCTCTCTCTCTCTCTCTCTCTCTCTCTCTCTCTATATATATATATATATATATATATATATATATATATATATATATGTGTGTATGTATGTGTGTATATATATGTATGTGTGTGTATATATATATAGATAGATAGATAGATACACACACAGAAGGGACGGGCTGCTCGCGGGCTTCAGTCTGATTGACGTGTCAGTATCCAATCATTTTGAGGTGGTACCTCGATATGATTGGATGGCGTTTTTCCTTTATTTTACACTGTAGACTGGATTAAAATATTTCGTTTTTGGGTCAAACCTTCGATTGTGCTGCTTGCAACATGGGTGTGAGGAGCTTTTCAAGCAATATGGTAAAAAATACTCCCGAAAAAAATCTCATACCCCACCTTTAATATGGCTAACAATAATTCGCTGAAGGTGAGGTGAATATCGGTGAATAATAACCGAGATGAGGTATTGTTTTCGGTGGGGTTTCTTTGTTTTTTTTTTTGTTCGCAACATTACGGGAAAATGGCTGGACCAGTCTTCATGAAACTTTCAGGCTAGATGAACATTGGTCTCAAATAGAACCTCCAAAATTTTGAGGGTTATCCAGTCAAGGTCACCAAAAAGGTCAAAATCTTTTTTTTTCATATCTTTCTTCATATTCATCATATTTTTACTTCAAACCAATCCCAAAATATTCAGCTTTCAATTCTGCTTCCACTGATATGCTACATGATTGGGTATCTAGTTTTCTTTCATTAGTTTTCTTTCAAACTTTCATTTGTTTTTTGTTTTTTTGTTGTGTGTCTCTGTTAACAATCTAGCATCTAGATGGTTGCACTGATTGACTTCAAATTTTCAGCGTAGGTGGGCAATGGTCTGTAGATTATCGGATTAAATTTTGGGGGTAATCGGGTCAAGGTGAAGGTCAAGGTCACTGGAAAGGTCAACCTTTCAGTCAAAATAACATTTTTCCATTATAACTCAAACGGTAGCAGATGGACAGATGTTTACTGTTATGAGCATATAGGAACTCCCATATGGCCTTTCATTTTGGCACCATGACCTTTGGCCTTGAATGACTTTGAAATGTCAAACTCAAGGTCATGGATTTTCATAGGATTATAACCTGACAGCTGATGATTGAGAAATATTACCATTTATCAACATATAGGTATAAAATAAGTGCTGCTGGGCGAGGTTTGTTTTGCCTGGCAACACTTGTTATTCACGGAGTCTGAGGCGGATAATTGGTTTAGTATAAATACGCGTGATTTATTTTTTTAAAAATCGGATAAAAATTTTCAGTCTTCAAAAGCACCATGGGTGGTTGACAAAATATGGATGGGTCACAGACTGTGGATTATGGAACTATAATAAAAAAGGATGCAAAATACGGAGTGGTTACGGATTTTAATACGGATGCATAACGGATGCTAGTAATTTACAGATCAGTCACGGACATTTCAGTCTATTATGGATTGGTTATGGATTTCATATGGATGATGTATCATGGATAATTAATTTCATGGACATTGCTACGAGTCTTCTGTATTCTATATTCATCTACGAGTCTATATTCATCTTCATCTCATATTGATCTTTCGAGCTCAAACCCAGATGTCTTCAGTAGAAGGCCGAATCACAGCCATGCTCTTATTCAGTACAACAACACTCCTGCTCATGCAGAATTGCCAACTGTAGCATAAGTGACAACAGGAGCTAGGGTATTTTCTGGACATTCCATAAATGTTAGATTTAAGTTTATTTACAATTAAATATAACTGTAAATAAATACAATTATGACTTTGTTCTGTAAGAAATAAAATACTTATGGATGTGATGTTACTGGAAAATAATCAACTTTGCAACTAATGCCCTGTTTTGTTCCTTGTTCTTTCGCTTCATTTCAGGTTGATTGAAAATGGCTACTTACAGGATTCCAGATGAGCTCTTAAGAAATGAGGAGTTAATCAAAGAACTAGAGGCAATCGCTAAAGATTCTGCACTGTTGCATGGCATATTATTTCGCACCAAAGAATCACCAAACTCTTCAGAAGTAAACTATTTTTACTTTTGTTACTCTCATAGTCCCACTTGTTAAACAACATAAAACTGAACAACTCTGATCTCAAACCACAACACTGACTCTCAGTAGCAGAATTAAAATAGTTCTATCTGGAGTCTTGGCCATCTCATGGCAGCATTTAAAAAGTTAATGATGCTCAGCACATTTGGTCATTGACCAGACACTGATCATTCACTAAATTATGTGTGAAAATAGTGCAGAGTTGGCTATAAGCCATGTACAATGAGATTGAGTGGAATAACTGTTTTATTCTATCCACATTCACTGGATTTTGAGAAACGGAGCATTTTATTTTTTGCAAATTCAATAAATAATAAAAACTTTGTACAAAATGTCTGACAAAATCATTTCTGCTTAGAATGTAAACAAACCAGTGAAATGACAGTAGTAGTTTGCCAAAAATGCTATGATAATTCCTGAAAAATTAAAAAAAGATGTTCTTACCATTAGCAACATTTTGTTCCTTTTTTTTGTAATTTTTAGGGTTTTGTTTTCGAATAGTTTTTATTTCATCCTCAGCTGGTTCAGCAACACGCTCCGTCATTTTGTTTTTCTCTACTCATGGTATATGAGTTGATCTCCTAGTAGTAGAGTAGCTGATCAGAACGCACACTTGCTCATATCCAGTGAATGTGGATAGAATTTATGTATATGTATATATGCGCGCAGTTGTGGTCAGAAGTTTACATACAGTGATATGAATGTCATGGCAATATTTGGGGTTTCAGTAATTTTAAATTTTTTTTTTTAACTTTTTCTGTGGCAGAATGTACAGCATACATCTTGGAAAAAAAAACACTAGAATTTGGTGCACAAGTTTTAATTTTCTTTGGGTTTTCTGAAATCTAGTCAGGGCCAAAATTATACATACAGGGTCAAAAATGTACATGCAGCACACCTAATATTTGGGTAAAATGTCTCTTCGCAAGATTCACTTTGACCAGACATTTTTGTTGACTATGAACAAGCTTCTGGCAGAATTCTGGTTGGCTGTTTCACGACTCTTCATGGTAGAATTGGTAGAGTTCAATTAAATTTGTGTGTGTATATAAAAAATATGCAATCCTCATTCTCAGATCTGCACTGAGCTCCTTGGACTTTCCCGTTTTACTGCATGTTAGTCCAATGAGTTCGGTAAACAAACCCTTTTTATGAAGGCACAGAGAAGCTACAGGGTTCCTGCGGGTCCTTAAAAAGTCTTAAGTACAACTTTTGGTTTTCAAGGCCTAAAAACGTCTTAAATTGTTTGGAATGACTGGAATTTTCGAAAGGGAGGTATTAAATTTAATATTGGACCGAACGAGTGAAATGTCTTCATCCGGTTTGGGGTATTTTTTTTTTAACCGTAATTTTAAAAGTGACCAGCGTACCTTTTGGGGGCAGCATTGGTTCTGTGCGTTCCGTAGATCAAGAACTAACGTTAGGAGGCTACTGGAGGAAGTGTGGTGTGGTGCGGTGGTTGTGAAGAGTGAGAGATACGTGGATAGCTTACGCGGGCTCTAGAAAGCGTTGATAATTATGGGAAGATGTCTGTTTAACGACAAGTGGTTGGGGGATGACAAATACCCCCAAAATAAGGAGAAGAATCATTTGCGATAAAAAGCACTGGATCGCACAAATGTGTTTAAAGATGGTAACACAGCGCTGGGGACATGGCGGACTGGGGAACTGGTTTTTCACGGACACGAGGCGCGCGCGTTAAAGAGGTCAAGCGCTCCGGAGTGAAACGCAGGGGGGTTCGCGCATGCGCACGAGAGTCAGCTGGAAAATGGGACTTCTAGGACATAATGCTAATAATAATGATTAGCATTTTTTACATAATTAACATTGTACAATAAACAAAATTTAATATAAATATATAAACCTTTATTTCAAAACTCAAAAAGAACTCCAGAAAATTCAATAATTCTAAATGTAGTACAATATAATTTGTACAAAAAGTTTGTTTTATTACTTATCGTCTACAACCACTAATAATTAGTAGTAATAGTAATTATTATTGATTAATCATTACTACTTATGAATTAGTGATTAATAAGTACTAGGGATTATTAAATGTGATAAAATTAAGTTATTAAAAATTATTACAAAATTATTAAAAAGTAGTAATTGATAGAATACAAACAAATACTCATGGATTATAGATAATTGTTTAAAATAGTGACATTGATATAACATAACTGTACTACTAATAAACAATAATACTACTAGTAATACTTGTTAATGTTATCAGTTCAATTGTTGTATCAATGTTCACTATTAAAAACAAATTATCTATAATCCATGAAGAATTGTATCACTACTACTAATAATAATAATTACTACTCATCTCATCATCTCTAGCCGCTTTATCCTGTTCTACAGGGTCGCAGGCAAGCTGGAGCCTATCCCAGCTGACTACGGGCGAAAGGCGGGGTACACCCTGGACAAGTCGCCAGGTCATCACAGGGCTGACACACAGACTACATTCACACTGCAAGGCTTAATGCTCAATTCCGATTTTTTTGTGAAATCCGATTTTTTTGTGAGGTCGTTCACATTAACAAATATATGCGACTTGTATGTGATCCTCAGTATGAACGAAAAGCGACCTAAAAGTGTTCCGCATGCGCATTGCAGGATACGACGACGTCACACGCAGTGAGCATGGCCAGTGTTTACGGAAGTAAAACCGCCCGGTTGCGGTATAACCCATCCAATCTAGCTTGAATAGCTGTATCCCCCCAAATGGAAATCAGCTCCCTAACCTCTGCGTCCTTCCATTGAGAAGATTCAGAACCTTCACAGCCCGAAGCGTCCCTCGCATTGATGTCATGCGCAGGGGCGCAGATACGTTTTTTGAACTGGGGGGGACAAACTGGGGGGGACAAAGCTGCCAGCAGACCAACCCCAACCCCGATATGCCTGTCAAACTCGTTGTGGGTTACCATAGCAACCAAGCTCGAGCTCGCAACCTGTGCAGTCTGCGCAGCTCAACCAACCGAATATCAGTCTTTGTTTTGTTTTATGTGAGTTGTTGCAACTATGTATACACTGCTGTGCACCTCAATAAACCGAATGGTAATTAGTCTTTTGATTTTTCCGTGAGGTTTGCCTTATGCAAAGAAAGACAGCATAGACGTTTTTTCCTCCCTATAAGTGGGGGGGACCGAACGAGGTGAATTTAAATCTGGGTGGGACGAGTCCCACCCTCTATCTGCACCCGTGATTATGCGCCATGTTGTTGTAACTTTTTTTGAGAGACCCGCCGCCTACTTCAGCGCAGAATAGTGACGTTTGTGGCTTGTTGATGACGTGTAAGTCGGATGAATGCGACCTGGCGGTTCAGACTGAAGTCGCATATGAAAAGAGCGGATAGGAATCGGAATTAGGACCACATATCCAAACGGCCTGGGTCGGATTTGAAAAAAATCGGATCTGTGTCGTTCATATTGTCAATAAAAGATCGGATACAGGTCACATATGGGCGAAAAGATCGGATTTGAGTCACTTCAGCCTGCAGTGTGAACGTAGCCATAGACACAGACATCCATTCACACTCTCACCTACGGTCAATTTAGAGTACCAGTTAACCTAACCTGCATGTCTTTGGACTGTGGGGGAAACCGGAGCACCCGGAGGAAACCCACGCGGACACGGGGAGAACATGCAAACTCCACACAGAAAGGGCCTCGCCGGCCACGGGGCTCGAACCCGGACCTTCTTGCTGCGAGGCGACAGCGCTAACCACTACACCACCGTGCCGCCCATAATTACTACTTTTTTAATAATAATTTTAACTAATCTTTTATAACTCAATTTTATAGCATTTTAATAATCACTACTTATTTATTAGTATAATTTAGTAGTTGATGATAATTACTAATTATTAAATTACATTTTGATAATCACTGCTTATTAAGTAGTAATTAATAATACTGAATTATAATTGCTACTCTAATTAATATAGCTAATAAGTAGTGATTATTAAAATGTTATTGAGTTAATTTTTTAAAATTATTATTAAAAAAGTAGTTATTAGTAGTAGTACAATTATTCATGGATTATAGGTAATTAATTATTTTTGAATAATGAACATTGATATTGCATTAATTGCAATATTGCATCAATTGCATTGATGATAATTAGTTATTACAACACATTGATTAATATTGATAATGGTTATGAAAGGTGACAGTTGTTTTTCTGTGTTTTAATGTAACGCTCTGATTGTATGACTGCATAAACAGATTTATGCTGTTACCTGCTATAATGCAGAAGATACTCGAACTTCCTCAGCCAGCTGTATACTGTACGACACTCAGACTGATTTTGCTGTCGGACACAAAATCACACATCAAAGATAATCTTTGGGGATTGAAATAATGCCGGCTAAGGTTGTTCAGCTGGTTCTACTTGCCGTTTATTGTTTTCGTTTTTGAAATGATTCATGGTGTTTTTTCCAGAAAACACCAGTCTTCTCCTTGCTGCTACAGTAGTTCTGCAGGCCCAAAACATACGACTTTGCTTCAGCTGTTTGCATGTCTAACAGTTGCCATTGATGCACCCTGTTGTTCACCATTTGTGTGCATTCTTCTTAAAGTTAGTAAAAAAAAAACTATTGCAGAAAACAGTTTTAAGTTGTCGTATTTATCATTTTCTTTGCCATGGTACAGTCTTAATTTTTCCATTTAGAGGTCTTGAAAAGGTCTTAAGTCTTGAAATTTGTACTTGAAAAATGTGCAGATACCCTGAGCTACCATCTGTAGTCAATCATGCTCCCTAACAGGAAATTAAGAGGCCTTGGCAAGATAAGAGACATTCTGGAAGTTTCAGCACCTCTGAATTAATAATCTAAGTGAGCATTTGGAAATTGTCTCTTTGTGTATAATTTTTTACCATGTGCTGATTTCAGTAAACCCAAAGAAAATTTAAACTTGTGCACCAAATTCTAGTCGTTTTTTTTTTTAAACGAAGGATGTATGCTGTACATTCTGCCACAGAAAAAGAACAGTTCAAAGAAATTACTGAAAGCCCAAATATTGCCATAACATTCATATCCAAGATGACATGTCCCTGTATGTAAACTTCTGACCACAACTGTGTGTGTGTGTGTGTATATATATATATATATATATAATATATCAATCAAATAATGTATATTATTTTGTGTGCGCGTTTGTTTGTAGGTGGTAAACTATGCACCATTCACACTCTTCCCTTCCCCGATGCCTACAGTACTCTTTCACCAGGCCCTTGAACTCGCAACCCATTTTAATCGGCTGATAGACAGAGTCAGTCAGAGTCCACGTTTCCTTGAGGAGGCTCTTGCAAGGTACTGCTGAAGTGGCAACAAGCTGTTTAAGAAATATATATATATATATATATATATTATTTTTACAAAGTGTAGGGCTTTCTAAAGCTAATTTCTTTTAATCTTCCCTTGTTAACTTTAGGAGAATGTGAATGTGCAGTTTGCTTTTCAGAACTTTTTTTTTTTTGTCTGTGCTCCTGTTCAAGCTCATTAACTGTGATATGTATCTTAACAGCACCATCAAGGTTGACAGTTTCACATCAAAACTCTTCAGCATTTACAGACAAGTTCAACAGGAACCTCAGGACATGGTAATATAATGTGATGATAACTAGGATGATTTAATGCATGTGCAAAACTCTACTACAGTGGGGCAAAAAAGTATTTAGTCAGCCACCAATTGTGCAAGTTCTCCCACTTAAAAAGATGAGAGGCCTGTAATTTTCATCATACACTTCAACTATGAGAGACAGAACGGGGAGAAAGAATCCAGGAAATCACATTGTAGGATTTTTAATGAATTAATGGGTAAATTCCTCGGTAAAATATGTATTTGGTCACCTACAAACAAGCAAGATTTCTGGCTCTCACAGACCTGTAACAACTTCTTTAAGAGGCTCCTCTGTCCTCCACTCATTACCTGTATTAATGGCACCTGTTTGAACTCGTTATCAGTATAAAAGACACCTGTCCACAACCTCAAACAGTCACACTCCAAACTCCACTATGGCCAAGACCAAAGAGCTGTCAAAGGACACCAGAAACGAAATTATAGACCTGCACCAGGCTGGGAAGACTGAATCTGCAATAGGTAAGCAGCTTGGTGTGAAGAAATCAACTGTGGGAGCAATTATTAGAAAATAGAAGACATACAAGACCACTGATAATCTCCCTCGATCTGGGGCTCCACGCAAGATCTCATCCCGTGGGGTCAAAATGATCACAAGAACGGTGAGCAAAAATCCCAGAACCACGCAGGGGGACCTAGTGAATGACCTGCAGAGAGCTGGGACCAAAGTAACAAAGGCTACCATCAGTAACACACTACGCCGCCAGGGACTCAAATCCTGCAGTGCCAAACGTGTCCCCCTGCTTAAGCCAGTACATGTCCAGGCCCTTCTGAAGTTTACTAGAGAGTATTTGGATGATCCAGAAGAGGATTGGGAGAATGTCATATGGTCTGATGAAACCAAAATAGAACTTTTTGGTAAAAACTCAACTTGTCGTGTTTGGAGGAGAAAGAATGCCGAATTGCATCCAAAGAAAACCATACCTACTGTGAAGCATGGGGGTGGAAACCTCATGCTTTGGGGCTGTTTTTCTGCAATGGGACCAGGACGACTGATCCGTGTAAAGGAAAGAATGAATGGGGCCATGTATCGTGAGATTTTGAGTGAAAACCTCCTTCCATCAGCAAGGGTATTGAAGATAAAACGTGGCTGGGTCTTTCAGCATGACATCAGCATGATCCCAAACACGCTGCCCGGGCAACAAAGGAGTGGCTTTGTAAGAAGCATTTCAAGGTCCTGGAGTGGCCTAGCCAGTCCCCAGATCTCAACCCCATAGAAAATCTTTGGAGGGAGTTGAAAGTCCGTGTTGCCCAGCGACAGCCCCAAAACATCACTGCTCTAGAGGAGATCTGCATGGAGGAATGGGCCAAAATACCAGCAACAGTGTGTGAAAACCTTGTGAATACTTACAGAAAACGTTTGATCTGTCATTGCCAACAAAGGGTATATAACAAAGTATTGAGATGAACTTTTGTTATTGACCAAATACTTATTTTCCACCATAATTTGCAAATAAATTCTTTAAAAATCAGTGTGATTTTCTGGATTTTTTTTCCTCATTTTGTCTCTCATAGTTAAGGTATACACTACCGTTCAAAAGTTTGGGGTCACTGAAATTTCCTTATTTTTGAAAGAAAAGCACTGTTTTCAATGAAGATCACTTTAAACTAATCAGAAATACACTCTATACATTGCTAATGTGGTAAATGACTATTCTAGCTGCAAATGTCTGGTTTTTGGTGCAATATCTACATAGTTGCTGGAAATGGGTCTCTATACACCTATCACTCCAGTGTTCTAATGGTACAATGTGTTTGCTCATTGCATCAGAAGGCTAATGGATGATTAGAAAACCCTTGTACAATCATGTTAGCACAGCTGAAAACAGTCTAGCTCTTTAGAGAAGCTATAAAACTGACCTTCCTTTGAGCAGATTGAGTTTCTGGAGCATTACATTTGTGGGGTCGATTAAATGCTCAAAATGGCCAGAAAAATGTCTTGACTATATTTTCTATTCATTTTACAACTTGTGGTGAATAAAAGTGTGACTTTTCATGGAAAACACAAAATTGTCTGGGTGACCCCAAACTTTTGAACGGTAGTGTACCTATGATGAAAATTGCAGGCCTCTCTCATTTTTTTAAGTGGGAGAACTTGCATAATTGGTGACTGACTAAATACTTTTTGCCCCACTGTAATTGCTCCGAAAATTAATTATTTACTGCAAATAATTTTGTCTTCGTTCATCTATGCCAGCGACGTATACTGACCGTCAGAACAATTAAATACTCTTCCAATAGATGGCAGCAGGTAGCTAATTAACCTGTGTATCTACCTGTTGCCATTCAAACAGCAGAATTAATAATGCTTCAGGTGTGACAGCAGTGATGGCGATAGATAAATATTTGAAAAGAAAAAGTACACAATCCAGACTGGGCCCTGGAGAAAATTCTGACCCAGATGAAGGCCCTAGTATGAGTAGAGGTCAGAAGAAAGCAAAAAAGGTGATTTTCCACAACCTATCCGTGCGAGCTGGGCTTTTCAAGCATGACTGCTATAAAAACTAAAAAAGGAGAGTGACTCAGAGCTGTTGAAGATCTGTGTGCGTCTTCAATTCCTATGAGTATATCAGCTTTGTGTTCAACTAAACAGGCCTAGGTTTCCCACTAAGGAAATTGTGAGTAAATTGAGACTAGATTATCATTATATTTCATTTTTTATATCTATAATTTTTTTGTTTGTTTGGTGGTGTGCCGTGGGATTTTTCAAATGTAAAATGTGCCGTGGTTCAAGAAAGGTTGGGAAACACTGCTCTACACCGCAAGCCAGAGACAAAATTCTCTCACAAGTGCTGGCTAGTGGGTGGGAACTGGCTAAAGACCAAATTGGGAGAAAATGGGGAGGGAAAAACTCCTTTGCTGTCTTGTTAACTTTTAAACAGACGACATTTTGATCATATTTTTACTATTAAAATCGTGTTTCTTATTAATCCACATTTTATTTGACTATTTTTGTTGCTTGTGATAAAGATGGAAGATCTGTGAAACCTAACACACTGTCTTCCTGCTATAAATCTAATTTCTCCTTTATTTGTTTCCTAAAGTTATGCAAGCTTTTGTATTTAACTTTGTTCTCATGCTGTTTCTCATTTGAGGCAATAATACTGTGCTTGAATCGCTCTGATTACATGATTGATCATGTGGATGGAAAAGAGGCCTTAAAACAGATTGAAATAAACACTATTTCAGCCAGTTTTGGGGGCCTTTCCTCACGTACACCAAATGTTCATCGGTGAGTGTATGCGCTTGCTTGAATGTTTAGTAGCTCAATTTATCCCAGTGCTCTAGCCAGAATGTTAATGTGACTCACTGTGAATGGAAGCTGAGTTTACAATTTAGCAGTTCACATATCCTTATTTCAGGCACATTCTGAAGGTTGCAGGCCTGTTGGAGGAAAGCAAACTGATCTTGGATAATAATCCAGCAGCAGGTCTGGCAAAGGGCTTGGCAAAGGCCTGGGAGCTTTATGGCTCTGAGAGGTTAGTTTAACATTTAAGGCCTTTAAATTAGTAAAGAGCTTCATGTATATTGACTGTCACCCTATGAATGGCAAATATATAATAAAGTACAAACATTTTATTCAGTGAACCTTTGTTAAGAATTATAAATGATCCATGTTTCTTGTGTCTGCTTTAATAGTAAATTAATGTATGTTTATCACAGGGCAGTTGTGATGTTCCTAGTCGAGGATGTCGAGAGGAACATTTATGACCAGCGATGTGTGGAGAATGAGCTTTGGGCAAGGTAAGATGCTCTTACTCATCACATACACAATATATAAGGCTTATTATTTAATGTGTTGACTGTAGGTTTGGTTTGTGTAGCAAGTGTTCTAGGTGGGTGGAGCACAGAAGCACGGCAGGCCAGAACTGAGTTCTCAATAACTCTTTTATTGTCAGCTTTTCAGCTTCTACACGTTTACTCATACACACGCCACACACACACGTGTTCTGGTCGGGAGAGCTCCCTTCCTCCGCGCTCCCTCTCCTCTTGTAGGGCATGGTCACTGGGGAAGACACACAAACACGGGTTAATTCCTGTCAGGTGCAATGATTCCGCCACTTACCTTCCCTGACTCCGTTCTCCATTCACAGACCGATGCTTGACCACGCCCCCGCTGCCACAGTTTGATACCAACATTTTGGGTACAGTACAATACCTGGCATGGTAGAACGGTAAAGGCACTAGTTTGGTACTGTAGGTGCAATTGCACTCCTCACATGGGGCACCAAAATTATGTGGATGCAGTTAAGTTATACAATCAGTCTCATACAATATCAGTTAATTAATTTTACTAATCAATATTTCTATTAATTATTAAATTGCGTGTGTGCGTGCGTGCACAGGCTTAACACAGGGCTGTTTGTGCGCGAAAAAGGTGCAGGAGGGGACCGTAGGTGCTCTGTGTGACCGATTAGACAAAGGCGCATAAATAATTGTTGGCATATACAGGGAGTGAACCCACAATCTTGGCATTATAAGCACCACACCCTAACCAACTGAGCTAACCAGCCCTTAGTTTATTGAAGTCTGAATGTTTAGGTGTGTATACTAGTGCGTGGTAAGGAAGTGTTAGAGAGATATAGAAAGTGATGAGGCATGCAAAATCTATCTACCAGAGTAAAACTAAGAAATACAATAACATGATCAAACCAAAACTGTGGTTATTGTGTGCACACTTGAAACAACCTTAGGTTTAAATAGCACTTTTCACATGAACTAATCAAATTAAGAGACACTCTGTCTCTGGCATCCTTCTGTCTTGGAAGAGAGTGGAGAAGCGCCCGGTCAGTCTTTTGTTGAGTTGCAGTGTCTACTGTGACTGTACAGTCCAATCCTGGAGTGGCAGACTCTGTTGCACCTGCTGCAGGTGTAGTCATAGTTGTTTATCCCCGTGGGTGCCAAGTCGGCCTTGAGTCATCTGCACTGTCTTCTCTCCTCCCACTGCTCAACTCTACTCCTCTCTGCTGTCTGGACTCCAGTCTTGATGGCGAGGCACCAGCTGTCACAGTTGGCTGTCACGGTCTCCAGGTCCGCTGAGTTGATGCCACGTTTGCAAACGTCTTTGAATCGAAGGACGGGCCTTCCTGCAGGTCTGGAGCCAGCGGCCAGCTCACCGTACAGCACGTCTTTTGGAATACGGCCATAGTTCATGCGGCTTACGTGCCTGAGCCAGCGCAGTCATTGTTGGGTGAGGAGGGCAAACAAGCTTGGTGTTTTGGCTTGGGCTAGAACTTCAGAGTTTGGAACATGGCCCTGCCACGTGATGCCCAGTAGTCATCTGAGGCAGCGCAGGTGGAAAGTGTTGAGTCTGCGTTCCTGGCGAGAGTATAGGGTCCAAGTTTTGCTTCCATAGAGGAGTGCTTGGTACACAGGCCTGATGCACTTTCATCTTGGTGTTGGTGGTCAACATGGAGTTGTCCTACACTCTTCGACAGGCGAGCCATTACTGAGGATGCCTTGCTGATCCTGGTGTTCAGCTCGATGTCCAGGGAGAGGTTGCTGGAGATGGTGGAGCCAAGGTAAGTAAAATTCTCCACCACTTCGAGGGTATGGTCGCTGATGGAGATGCAGGGAGTGCTGGTGATGTCTTGGTCCAAGCACGGGCGCAGATAGAGGGTGGGACGGGTGGGATTCGTCCCACCCAGATTTAAATTCACCTCGTTCGGTCCCCCCCCACTTATAGGGAGGAAAAAACGTCTGTGCCGTCTTTCTTTGCATAAGGCAAACCTCACGGAAAAATCAAAAGACTAATTACCATTCGGTTTATTGAGGTGCACAGCAGTACATACATAGTTGCAACAACTCGCATAAAACAAAACAAAGACTGATATTCGGTTGGTTGAGCTGTGCAGACTGCACAGGTTGCGAGCTCGAGCTTGGTTGCTATGGTTACCCACAACAAGTTTGACAGGCATATCGGGGACAGCTCTTAGTTCAGGACCCCAACACGGCATGATGAAGGGTGCCAAAACGAAAAGGCAGAAACCGATTGCATCGTTTTTTCAAAAAACAACGACTGTAAGTAAACTGTGCCTTCCTTTATCATATCACCTTGCAATTTTTTAATAGTCTGTTCAAAGTAATGTCGTAGTGAAAGTAAAATCATACGGAGTAGAGATGCCTTTCTGGTAGCCTCCTTCTTTCGGTGGTAGCCTGTAGATACAGTGCTCAGAAGGCAGTTTTAATGTTTAATCTGGCGTTCCCTGCCATAATTTCAACACATGGTGGGGTTGGGGTTGCTTTGCTGGCAGCTTTGTCGTCCCCCCCCCCCCCCCCCCCCCCCAGTTCAAAAAATGTATCTGCGCCCCTGGGCCCAAGGTGTTAGTCTTCTTTAGGCTGATGGTTAAACCATACTCTGTGCAGGCACCGGCAAAGCTGGAGATGAGGCGTTGTAGGGCTTCCTCCGTGTGGGCAGTCAGGGCAGTATCGTCTGCAAACAGCAGCTCACGGATGAGAACTTATCGCGTCTTGGTCTTTGCTCGGAGGTTGGCCAGATTGAAGAGAGTGCCATCACTTCTGGTGTGGAGGAAGACTCCATCAGAATGCTTGAAGGCGTGGTGGAGCAGCAGCCAGAAGATGATGCCTAAGAGTGTCAACGCGAGCACACATCCTTGCTTTACCCCATTCTTGATTGGGGAGGAGTCCAAGGATAAGCTGTCATACTGGACAGTCTCCTTCATCTCATCGTGAAATGAAATGATCAACCTTAGGAGCTTTGGGGGACAGCCAATCCTCTGGAGCATGGTGAAGAGATCTTTTCTGCTGACTAGGTCAAACGCCTTGGTCAGGTCGATGAAAGCGATTGTACAGGGGTCGATGCTGTTTGCAGCACTTCTCTTGGAGCTGTCGAAGGGAGAAGACCATGTCAATGGTTGATCGCTGGGCTCTGAAGCTACACTGTGCCTCTGGATAGACCTGCTCTGTGAGTTTCTGCAGCCTGTTCAGTACCATGCAGACAAAGGCCTTGCCGACAGTGCTGAGGAGAGCGATTCCGCCATAGTTGTTGCAATCGCTGCGATCACCTTTTTGTTTTTATACAGCGTGGTGATTTTTGCATCTCGCATGTCTTGAGGCATTGTCCCTTCTTCCCAGCACTGTAGCAGGAGTTCGTGGAGATGGTTGAGGGGAGACATCTCATTGCCGGCCTTGATGAACTCTAGAGGAATGCCATCGTTTCCTGGAGGTTGATGGCCTTGTGGAGTTCCTCAACAGAGGGCAGGGCATCGAGCTCTTCTATGACAGGCGGGGGGGTGTTCTCTACTGCTGTATCAGTGACCGAGGTCTCTCTAGCACAGTGATTCCCAACCACTGTGCTGCGGCACATTAGTGTGCCGTGAGAGATCATCAGGTGTACTGTGGGACATTATTCAATTTCACTTAATTGTTCTGAAAATTAATTATTTACTGCAAATAATTTCTTTGTTCATCTATGCCAGCGACGTATAGTGACGGGCAGAACAATTAAATACTCTTCCACTAGATGGCAGCAGGTAGCTAATTAACCTGTGTATCTACCTGTTGCCATTCAAACAATAGAATTGGTAATGCTTTGGGTGTGATGGCGGTTAGATAAATATTTGAAAAGTACACAATCCAAACTGGGCCCTGGAGAAAATTCTGACCCAGATGAAGGCCCTAGTACGAGTAGAGGTCAGAAGAAAGCAAAAAAGGTTGTGGAAAATCACCCGTCTATGCGAGCTGGGCTTTTCAAGCATGACTGCTATAAAAACTAAAAAAGGAGAGTGACTCAGAGCTGTTGAGGAAGATCTTCATGTGTGTCTTTCTTCAATTCCTGTGAATATATCAGCTTTTTGTTCAACTAAACAGGCCCTGGTTTCACATTGAGTAAATTGAGACTAGATGATTTATATATACTTTTTGTGACGTTTTTATTCGGTGGTGTGCCGTGGGATTTTTCGAATGTAAAATATGTGCCGTGGCTCAAGAAAGGTTGGGAAACACTGCTTCTAGCATACAGGTCCTGGTAGTGCTCGGCCCAAGTTCTTCAGAGCTTCATTAATGGTGTTGGTGAAGCGTTCACGCAAGTCAGGGACCAAGGACATGACTGTATTGATGCGAGGGTGTCCTTTCTGCTTTGAGTGGTGGATTTGTTTGGGTTGAAGGCGCAACTTGCTGCCCACCAGCCAGTGGTCAGTGTTGCAGTTAGCACTGTGGTAGCTGTGGGTGACGAGCACATGGTTCAGTGAGGCTCTTCAGGTGATGACTAGACCTAACTGGTGCCAGTGGCATGATCTGGGGTGTCGCCAGGATAATCGACAGTGGGGTTTTGTGGGGAAGAACGAGTTTGTGATGCAGAGGTCGTGGTAGGAGCAGAGCTCTAGCAGCCACTGCCTGTTCTCGTTCAGTCTGCCGGCACCAAAGTGACCGATGCAGCAAGGCCAGGAGTTGTGGTCAGCTCCAGTGCGAGCATTAAAGTCCCCGAGGAGGAACAGGTGTTCAGTGGCTGGCATGGCTTTGACTGTGGACTCGAGTTTGTCACAGAACTCATCCTTCACTTCAGCGGAAGAGCAGTGTGTTGGAGCATAAATGCTCAGGATGTTTACTGTGCCTGAAGATGTTGAGAGGTGAAGGGAGAAAATATGGGGCATACCATTTGTTGGTGGTTCTGTTGAGGACAGGAGAGAGTTTCTCACTGCGAATCCAACATTGTGCAGTCGGGGCTTCTCTGGTTCCTTCCCCTGCCAAAAGAAAGTGTAGTCCCGTTCCCTAAGGCTGCCGTTCGAGGCGAGTCTGGTCTTTTGTAGGGTGGCTATATCGACATTAAGTCTCTAGCTCCTGGTCGATGATGGCTGTTTTTCTACTGTCATCTACTTGTTGCAAGTCGTAAGAGAGGCCAGGGCACATAGTCCTGACATTCCAGCTTGCCAGCCGCAGGGCTGGTCTTTTTTGCGTTTCTTCTTACTGTCTTTGCCTGGTGCAGGGTTTGCAGTCTGCTTGTCGGTGTAGTTCCGAAGCTCAAAGCACCCATTGAAGCAGGCAGACTGTGGCAGGTCAGCATCTAACTGGCTGGGGGCTGCCCAGCTTGAGGCGGGCGATAGCTGACCAGTGGGACCTGAAGATCCCTCCCACGGTCAGACAACCCGTAGCGTCCAAGCTTGTGCCAATTCGCTGTGGACCTATAATTCGTAATTGCTGCCTCTTGTGTTGTTTCTGCCGCTGGGTCAGCGGCACTGAGTGACCTCTCCAGGGCGCAAGCCTGGGCAAGAAATATGGAGATCCTGGGATGCTCAGTCATCAGAACCCCCTTCTCGGCCTCACTGATGTGGTCCAAAGGAATGCAGTGTAATGCATTTGGCACCAGCTCGGCTGCAGGAGCTGCTGGAAGGTGTGTGGAGTTCGTAGTACCAGCTGCCTTAGGGGCTCCACTCCTGATTTTCTGTCAGGGTTTACTCCCCTAGCCTTTGCTTCTCCCGAAGATTGCACAAGGCAGTGTGACTATTTAACCCCTCGCTGGAATCCTCTGCGTAGCCACATTTCCTGTGCCGTCCCCATCAAACTCCAGTGATCGCCACAGGAACAACTGCTAACCATGGAGCATTAGCAGGATTTTCTGTCAGGGTTTACTCCCTTAGCTCTGTTGTGTTTGGCCGCAGGTCCAACCTACGTTACCGGTGTCACCTCGAGGAAGATGTGGCTCTTCACCACACACAACAGGCATTGATTGTAGAGAGGCTGAGTGGCCAGCTCTTTAGTGGCCATGTATTACGCATCACATAGCCCTGGGGTGCATGAGGACCAGTCTGAGAGAACTCAGGAAAGGTACCACCTTTGACACCAAACTAAGACGAACGTTGCCCAAATGCCAGCCTTACCTGGGACCGCTTTTGCGTGGCAGCATGAAGGAGTTAATCAGTGATCCTCCGTTTCAGCGTGTTTTTCTGAAAAGAGCGGAGCACAGCTTCAGTTAAGTTTTCATGAAGCTCTGCTATGTTGCAAAAGTCCTTCCCAGGCGGGATCTCGTAATCCAGAAGGTACTTGGTCGAATGCTCGTTGGCTGAAGACGTGGCGGGAACCGCTCGCCTCTAACCTTCCTAATTTGCGTTATTACGGTGTAGTAATAACGGTAGCCGATTTCAAGCACCACAAAAGCGAAACAACGTGCCTGAGGTACTTTTAACCATAGCCAATGGTCCATACAACACCACGCGTTAGTTCCTTTGTTTCTTCGCTTCCGCCTGCAGGCCGTAGTGTCTTTTTAATACTGACTGAGAGAGAGTGAGGCAGAGAGTGAGGCACGTGTGGTTTTGGGAGGACGGAGTTGCAGGGCACCGGCAACCACACGTGTCCACATGGCGGGACGCGGAAGAGTTGTGTCTGGAGGTTGGCAGAGAGAGTCAGATAGCGAGACTCTTAGCGCGCGCCAGTCCGAGAGTGTGTGAAACTTGCTCAGATTACCCAATTTATAGATGGGCTTGCATCACAATTTACAGTAGTACACTACCCAATCGTGGTGCAGTGAAAAATGAGAGGAAGCGGATATCGTCTGGGGCAGGAACTGAGGGAATGATGGGGAAATGTAGTTGTGGAGATGTGCTGTACCTACAGTACAAATGCAGTCACTCAAGCAGTCAATAAAATGTTCATACAAACTGTTGCAATTTAAAACATTTAAAAGTTGTATTATTTAACCACTGTCTGTGGGTGACTGGTGTAGAAAGAAAGATTTATAAATAGGCTAATTTCACAAACATCTGACGAAGGTTATTTCTATAGCTTCATTATTTTTTCATTCATGAATTCATTAAGGTTTAGACTGCGAAGTAGGCTCAGGCTATTTCCACACTAATACGTTTTAGTTTTAAAACAGTGTTTTAAAACGAAAATTATCTCTATCCAGATGAGCATTTTAGCTCCATTTCAGAAATAATTTCCATCCGTAGTAACATGCCTGAATACCCTTATCACGTGACCATTTCCATACACTGGGAATGTGCGCGCCGGTATAAACAGCTGATGCCATTTGTTTTCTTCCAGGAAAGGGTCATGTGACAGGAGCATGATGAATCAGGAAAGCCTGATCAAACCCAATTAGGAAGTGAATGTGTGTCTGCGTCATTGTTTTGAAGTGTCTTGGTTTTTGCCCATCTACAAAAACACGGTGGTGTGTTGCAGGCCTGAAACACAGGAATCGATGTACAGTGTCTTGCAAAATTATTCATCCCCCTTGGTGTTTGTCCTCTTTTGTCGCATTACAAGCTGGAATTAAAATGGATTTTGGGGGGGGGTTAGCACCATTTTGATTTCCACAACATGCCTACCACTTTAAAAGGTGCAAATTGTATTTAACAAATGTAATGATCAGACAATTCATGAAAAATATCTTGGGATCATACTGTCTGTAATGAAATACAAGTCAAAATTAATTTTGAAATCATGCATTTTTTTTGTATTTCCTAAGACTTTCCAAAGTCTTAATATGTATTAATGTTAAAGGATACACACAGGACCTTTATTTTTAAATACATTTCTGAGTGGATAGTACAGGGGTGGGCAAACTTTTTGGCTCAGGGGCCACATTGACTTTTGAAATTTGCCAGGCGGGCCGGGCCAACACCAAATTCATACATATTGAACATAAACCAGAAAAGCTTTAGTGTTATTGTAAGGCCTTCACTGACAGAGACCCAAATGCAGATCAGATTGACATTTATTTTAGTTCTCAGTCAACAAAGGCAGAGCAGAAAAATGTTTGCAGTTCAATAGATTGGCACTGGATCCATCCAGAAAAGTAATACATACACACGTGATAGTAAGAAAAGTAGCACACTTAATTCTTAAATTACATCTTTGAGCTGCCAGGATGAGTAGGATGCCAGTGTATTTGTATATTTGTATCATTTTATACATACGACTAAATTGCATATCATTAAATTGAACTAAATTACATATCAGTACATATCATTTTTGTACATTTCACCGAACTCGTAGATATACACCTGAGTGGGTTTTTTTTTTTTAAACCATCCACTTCCAGCCTGCCAGTACAACCAACCACCATTAGTAGGAGAGGTACCACACCATTCCAAAATGTTTGCAGATCAACAGTTTGGGTACCACACCATGCCAACATGTTTGCAGTTCAGTGGTTTGGCACTGGATCCATCCAGCCCACAAAATCAAACAAAACGGCTCAAGAAAGCAAAAAACTCCAAACTGGTTTTCAGGTTCAAAGTCACTCACTGAAATATTTCCAGTCCTCAAAAAATCAAAACACAGGTTCCAAACAGGTTTTCATATTCCAAAAGGCCACTCATAGATCAGAATAACCTCCACAGGCAAAAGTCCAGGAACAGATATAAGCAGAAGCAAGATCAGCTGCTCATAATACACCTATAATAGCAGACAGGGACATAAATGAGGGGCGGAGCAGACACCCAAAAGCACACGGTACTTAAAAACAAATACCAGCACTACAGCAGCCACCCACGACAACCAAAATTACTAAGAGTTATACTTTTTTTTTTTTTTATATTATTATTGTCTGTAAACATGTGACTACCATCTTATTACAGCTCCAACATAGTTTTAAAAAGAGAACGTGTTAATACTCGTATTCACTCAGCAACCACTGAGCTGTATTCGTCCGTTCTTGCACGGACTGGTTGTTAGCATAATTAGCATGCTTGGAGGAAAAGTGCCGTTTGATGTTATATTCCTTTAAAACTGCAACGGTTTCTTTGCAAATAAGGCATACAGCCTTTGATCGGACTTCAGCAAAAAAAATATTTAGTTGTCCATTCTTTATTGAACACCCTGCACTCACTGTCCACTTTTCTTTTTTTAGGACCACTCATTGAAAAGTTTTATCCTGTGTTCTCAAGATCATCAGTGGCACGGGGGCCAGAATGACTTCCATGGCATGCACTGCACCACTCTGCAAATGAAATCTCACGTGAATACGACTGACTGGAAAGACGGATCTCTAGAACACCTGTCTACGTGATAACACTGACGCTTATAGTTTATAGATCTGCTCAATCGTGTTTATATGATTGTCTTCCGCGGGCCGGATTAAAAACGCCAACGGGCCGGAGTTTGCCCACCTCTGGGATAGTATCTCCGTCCTTGACTCTTGTATGCTGCATACATGGGAATAAAAGAAATGTATTTTTGAGAGTTAAAATTGACCGTAAAGTTGTCATTCGAGCTGAGCCAGCCAGCCCTGAGTGCGTGACGTCACAGCGATAACTAACTGGTTTTAAGGCCGAGGCCTTTGACAGCTATAGACCAAAGTTATGTAAATAAAAAAAATTTATGGTGAAAGTGAGAAATACCGTAACCGACTTGCTCAACTAAGATTGATTTGACTTCATTGATTGTGGGTTGACTCTCATTAAAACAGGATAGGTATGTTAACTTATGCAACATGCATGTAAATGCATGCATTTTCACTGATAAAACGTAAAAGGCTAATTAAATAATCAAATGAACTGAGATCACATTCTGAAGCAAATTAAATAATCTTATACTGGTAACTTCAATACAAGTTATATGTATTAATCTAAATGCAGGTAAACAACGTGTTGTTTTATATCCAAATGAGAGAAGGAGCTCTGTTCTCGCTTCTTGAAGGCCAATCTTATGGCTGATTTTGTTTTGAAACAATCTGACTTTCAGTTATTCGTTCAGTTCTCTGTTTATTTGCTTCTTCCACGTAAGGACGAGATGGCAGCAATATCCAGTGGAGAAATTAGACAGCTGCTACACTCATTCTCCATTTTCTCCATACTGAGTACTCCACCATTACTGCTCGGCTCAGGCAATTGCTAAAACCCGGGACGGAACATCACCGGTTTTAGCAACAACCGTGGGGAGGTCACTGCCCGAGCGATAATATGTCGCGTCCCGTTTCGTCCTGGATTTTACCAACAACCCTCGGTTCACACTCCGGGAGAACTGGTGCAACTGAACTTTCCATTTAAAAAAAATAAAATAGGGGGCGTCATGGCTCAGGTGGATAAGGCGCCGTTCGATTCTGACCCGAGGTCATTTCCCGATCCCTCCCCGTCTCTCTCTCCCACTCATTTCCTGTCTCTACACTGTCCTATCCAGTAAAGGTGAAAAAAGCCCAAAAAATATCTTTAAAAAAATAAACTTTCCTTTTCTTGTCATTTTCTACTCCTTTAATTGTTGGTACTGCACCCTTTTTCAATACGGGCTTAAAGCCAACGCTCCTCAACAGATCAGAGGCCTCGCATGAGTCTTCAGTAAAATGAGCAGAGGAGAGACCATTTTGTAGGCGCCCAATGTGCCCGTGAACTTCTCACAAAACGCATCCAAATCTTTGCAGTTTGAACATTCTTGGGCCATGAATGCAACATAAATCCACCTGTCGTGTTGCTGCATCGTCCAGCAACACATCTACTTGGCATGGCGATAAATTAGCTCAAAATGGAGGATAGAGTTGCAGTGAGCTCTGTTTTAGTGTAGCAGAAATGGTGAGGAGACAGAGACTTCCTGCTGTGACGTTATGGACTTCAAGATCATTCGCTCAGACCGCTACCTACATGAATCATTTTAATCGTAAAAATTATTACATTAGATTTATTGTTAACGCTTAAAACTATTCCTGTGCCATTCTTGAGGTCTCAAGATGTTTATGAACGAAATTGAGGCCATGGTTCTGCGTATCTCTTTTAAAGTATAACTTGGCCTCCTCCTAAACAAATGAGCTGTAGATAATGTACAAACTCATGGTGTATAACATGGTGCATGTTTTCACAGAAACATTCGTGTCATAAGAAGACGGCTTGAAGATGTGAGTAGAAGTGGATCTCTGGACCAGAACAAGAGACTGTTTGTGTGAGTGTTGGATTAATTCCCTCAGTGAGAACACTTCTGAACCCTTATCATCTGATTGAACAAATCTGACTGAAAATACATCTCTGCTTTCAGAGATGGACAAGAGATTGCTGTTGTTTATTTCCGCAGTGGATACATGCCTCACCATTATAAAGCGGAACAAGTACACCACTTATTTTTAACAGCTTAGACTTTGCTTTTATGTTTCCATGTGGTCTTGGTTTTACTAATCAGAAGAGTGTTTTGAAGCTTATGCATTGTAAGTATATGCAGTGTAACATAACATATATATATATATATATAAGAGATGTTTGTGATGTATGACAGAGCTGGGAGGCTCGGTTGATGATGGAGCGCTCATGTGCTGTGAAATGTCCAAACATCAGCACCCACCTTACTGGCACTAAAAAGGTCCAGCAGGAGTTGGCTCGGCCAGGTGTCCTTGAGAGCTTCTTTCCTGATGAGCCTGAAACGGTGACTCAGATTCGTGCCACTTTCACTGGCTTGTACACATTAGACATGGTAGGGTATCAACTGGCATATTTTGTAGTACATTTTGGTGCTTTCTGAAATATGCCAATTTACACAACTTTTCCTTTATTATGAGGGAGAGGATGGGAACCAGAATGTGGCTATGGCTTTGGCCAAACCAGACCAGTACGTGTTGAAACCACAGAGAGAAGGAGGAGGTGAGGCTTAGCTGTACATATTCCACCAGATGCACTTCATGACCACCTTTATAATGAGCTATCGCAATATGCTAAAATGACTCAACCATGCATCATAAAAGTTTGACATTTAGTTAATTATAATTAAAGCTGGTGACAAATATACTGTGTATTACATCTATTTAACGATTATTTGCCTCAGGCTCGGTGAATAATAACTGAGATGAAGTCGAGGTTATTATTCACTGATATTCACGGAGCCTGAGGCGGATAATTGTTTTAGTATAAATATGCAGGTGATTTTATTAAAAAAATTAATTGTATTTTAAAAACAATTATTTCAAAGTTCAAAATTAAATCACAATTCCAGTTTAGCTTTGAATAGTTTTAGATTAAACATCGTAGCATCTTTTAGTGCTTTTAGGAACAGCATTTTCTTTCATAATTTGTAATTTTTCCTCACTTACAGTGACGAAGCGATTGGCCGCCATTTCTCGAACCAATTTAAACAAATGAAACAAAAATACTAATATATCATGAAAGTAAACTCAAAATCAGGACACAGGACTCTTGCTTTTTCAGCTGCCATGTTAACTTCTCTGCCCGACCATGTTAACTCTGAGACGACAAAAAATTTAGAATTAACTATTGGAAACACACACTTTTCTGGTATTTACAGTGGTGCTTGAAAATTTGTGAACCCTTTTAGAATTTTCTATATTTCTGCATAAATATGAACTAAAACATCAGATTTTCACACAAGTCCTAAAAGTAGATAAAGAGAACCCAGTTAAACAAATGAGACAAAAATATTATACTTGGTCATTTATTTATTGAGGAAAATGATCCAATATTATATATCTGTGAATAGCAAAAGTATGTGAACCTCTAGGATTAGCAGTTAATTTGAAGGTGAAATTAGAGTCAGGTGTTTTCAATCAATGGGATGACAATCAGGTGTGAGTGGGCACCCTGTTTTATTTAAAGAACAGGGATCTATCAAAGTCTGATCTTCACAACACATGTTTGTGGAAGTGTATCATGGCACAAACAGAGGAGATTTCTGAGGACCTCAGAAAAAGTGTTGTTGCTCATCAGACTCCAAAAGGTTACAAAACCATCTCTAAAGAGTTTGGACTCCTCCAATCCACAGTCACAGATTGTGTGCAAATGGAGGAAATTCAAGACCATTGTTACACTCCCCAGGAGTGGTCAACCAACAAAGATCACTCCAAGAGCAAGGCGTGTAATAATCGGTGAGGTCACAAAGGACCCCAGGGTAACTTCTAAGCAACTGAAGGCCTTTTTCACGTTGGCTAATGTTAATGAGTCCACCATCAGGAGAACACTGAACAACAATGGTGTGCATGGCAGGGTTGCAAGTAGAAAGCCACTGCTCTCCAAAAAGAACATTGCTGCTCATTTGCAGTTTGCTAAAGATCACATGGACAAGCCAGAAGGCTATTGGAAAAATGTTTTGTGGATGGATGAGACCAAAATAGAACTTTTTGGTTTAAATGAGAAGCATAATGTTTGGAGAAAGGAAAACACTGCATTCCAGCAAAAGAACCTTATCCCATCTGTGAAACATGGTGGTGGTAGTATCATGGTTTGGGCCTGTTTTGCTGCATCTGGGCCAGGACGGTTTGCTGTCGTTGATGGAACAATGAATTCTGAATTATATCAGTGAATTCTAAAGGAAAATGTCAAGACATCTGTCCGTGAACTGAATCTCAAGAGAAGGTGGGCCATGCAGCAAGACAATGACCTTAAGCACACAAGTTGTTCTACCAAAGAATGGTTAAAGAAGAATAAAGTTAATGTTTTGGAATGGGCAAGTCAAAGTCCTGACCTTAATCCAATCAAAATGTTGTGGAAGGACCTGAAGCGAGCAGTTCATGTGAGGAAATGACCAACATCCCAGAGTTGAAGCTGTTCTGTACAGAGGAATGGGCTAAAATTCCTCCAAGCCGGTGTGCAGGACTGATCAACAGTTACCGGAAGCGTTTAGTTGCAGTTATTGCTGCACAAGGGGGCTTTTGCCACTCATAGATGTGTAATATTGGATCCTTTTCCTCAATAAATAAATGCCCAAGTATAATAATTTTGTCTCATTTGTTTAACTGGGTTCTGTTTATTTTTAGGACTTGGGTGAAAATCTGATATTTTAGGTCACATTTATGCAGAAATGTATAGAAAATTCTAAAGGGTTCACAAACTTTCAAGCACCACTGTAATGATCTGGCGACTTGTCCAGGGTGTACCCCGCCTTTCGCCTGTAGTCAGCTGGGATAGGCTCCACCTTGCCTGCGACCCTGTAGGACAGGATAAAGCGGCTAGAGATAATGAGATGAGATATCTGGTGTCACACGTCTTGTGAAGGTTCATGCTCTGGAGCATTTCGTAAAATACAGTCGGGTTGGAAGACGAGAGATCCTTTACATTTCCATTATGGAAGACTGAGTGGGAATGAAAAATTATATCTTTTCCGTGGTGTTTTTACCTCATAAATAATGAATTTTGTACATGAAGGGTGCTAAAGTGAGGCAAACTGACAGCCAAGGGCTCCTGTTTTACATTTTAAGGTATATTTATCCACGTGCACAATCTATTGCCACTGTACAATAAGACGCTGATGTTGTTCGGGGTGACTGATCTCTGGTCTGTGGAGGTTGTTTTAAAATAGTTGGAATATTAATAAGTTACTATGAATGCTCTGTCTCATAAAAAAATTTTATGATCAGTTTGGAAAGCTCACTGCTTTTAAGGACAAAACAATTTGTTTTAAAATAGTTCTGTCACACCTGAAGTGTTGTTAATCTCTGTGATTTTAGAGATCCAAAACATTAAGATGGAAAATAAGCCTGGTTTCTATACTGTTTTTATGTACACCCAAACACTATTTACCTTGCACATCTCTTTTTGCAGGTAACAACATTTATGGGGATGATCTTTACCGTATGCTGGAGAACTTGAAGGACAGCACAGAGAGAACTGCCTACATCCTGATGGACAAAATCCAGCCCCGGCCCACCTATAACTACATTTGCCGAAAGGGGGATCCACTGACACTGAAGATGTGCCTCAGTGAACTGGGGGGTTTTGGAGCCTATGTTAGGTACACTGAGGAGAGGATTAACCTGCTGCTTTCATTCCACCATCATGCAAAGCAATTTTCTCGAAAAAGAGATTGTCCGTCTAGTGATTGTGGTGCTACACTCTTAATAAGTAATATCTCATTGTTTGGGAGAGGACAAAAAAAAGAAAGAGGAACAATCAAACTGATGTTAGAGCTTGATATAAATTTTGATGAGCATGGGTGTTAAAACCTTGGTATTTCGAAACAAATACAGTTGCTTTTTCATTACTGCCAGAGAGGAAAGCCCACTAACCTATTTCACTTTCATACAGGAGAGGAACGGAGGTGGTGATGAATGAGTATGTGGGCCACCTGCTCAGGACGAAGAGCGTGGAACATGATGATGGAGGGGTTGTTGCAGGAGTTGCAGTACTTGACAATCCTCTACTGATTTAAGTCTGAGTATGTCAGGAACAGAACTTTACACTGACAAACATACCCAAGAATCATCCCTGTATACAAACCCAAATCAGAACAAAATTGCAACGGTATAGAAAATGCAAATAAAAAGCAGTGATTTCTAAATTTACTTTGAATTGTATTTCATTGCAGACAGTATGAACCCAAGATATTTAAGTTATTCCACGAAATCGAGTCATACATGAGCTGATAGCCAACGAGGCGTAGAGCTCCGAGTTGGCTATAAGTCATGTACAATGAGTGGAATAACTGTTTTATTCTATCCACATTCATTGGATTTTGAGAAACGGGGCACTTTTATTTTTGCAAATAAATAAACTTTTATACAAATTGTCCAACAAAATCATTTCAGCTTAGAATGTAAGCAAACCGGGAAAACGACAGTAGCAAATTTGTGAAAAATGCTATAATTCTATTTATACCATATTTTATTGTGCTGGGTTTTTTTTTGGGGGGGGGGGTTATGTTTTGGGATTTTCTTTTGGGGTTTTTGGTGGTTGGCAGGCCAACTTAAAGGTGCGTTACCACCACTGACTGGGCTGGAGTGTGGAACAGGCGATATGGGGGGGGGGGGACTATATTTTCGCTATTTCTGTTTCTTTTTAATACTTGATAATGTGGGGGGGTGTTTTTGAGGAGAGTTTTTATTTCGTCCTTGGTTGGTTCGGCAACACGCTCCGCCGTTTTGCTTTTCTCTACTCACGGTATATGAGCCGATTGCTGGGTTTCAGTCACGAAGATTTTTTTTCTTAGCAGTTTTACCAGAAGTGAAATAGCTGGTGGTCTAAAGGATGCCGTAGTGCAAACAACTAGCGATAACTTGGCAGAGTACGCTCGTAATCTAGAAGCCACTGCTAGCTTTAGATATATTCAGAAGATTGCTATGTGCAATGGAATAGAGCCCTACAGTCTGGGAAAGGAGGATTTGTCACACGATCTCAAAAACTACCCTTCAGTCGAGTTCCGTGACATCTCGAACTATCTGGTGTTGCAGACGTCCTTCTACACCGCAAAACAGATGAAAGCGTGGAAGAGTATGGAGGCTTACAACTTTTTTTTTTTTTTTGTATGTGGCTGAGTAAAGGACCTCAGTATCAAGTCACTGCTGAATGAATCCTGTATTGTTTTTGCCCAAGTTTTTTTTTTTTTAAGCTTTTTGTTCACGTCTTTTCAACTTGCAGCGCTTCAATGTAGTGTAAACAAACAGTTCACTTGATTCTCACTTGTGTTGGTTCTTATCTCTCAGGTAAATCATTCACACACATCATCAGAAACCCCTTTAAAGACCTGGATCTTAGTTAAACAAGACGGAGAAGTGATCACGGCGCATTGTAACTGTACGGCTGGGGAAGAATTTTGTCGCAACCTTCACGCATATGGACTTTGTGAGGAGTAAACAAAGAAACAGCTGGGGAATTTAACGCTTTGTGACGAAAAAAGTACCGTAAAATAACACACAGCAAGAAAAGTACTTGGGAAAACACTAAGGACATAGCTGAGAGGGAGATACAAACCTTTCACCAAGTGATCACTGCAAACTGGAGCATGCTTCGACTCAGCTCCCTTCGATTTCAGTGAGAGGTTCAAAAGCCACCTTTCTCGATGTCTTTTTGTGAAATCCTGTGTTCATTCACCCTTTTTTTTTATTAGTTCACGGGGAACCCTGAAGAAACTTCAGTTTCACGGTTTGATTGATTCAAACAACCTAAAACGACGCAAGCGTAAGGCATTTTTCATGCGAGTAATGCGCACTCTCCGTACAAACGCTTTGTCAACTGAGCTTTGGTAGACCACCAGCTAAAGTTTTGAATAACTAATGAGGCGGCTGTGACGTCATGTGAAACCCAGCAATAGCCTAGTAGTAGAGTAGTCAGAGTGCACAATTACTCATATCCAGTGACTGTGGATAGAATAATTCATGTTGTGTCTGGTCAGCAATACATTCCAAAGAAAATTGGGACAGGATCAATTGAGGGCAAGTAATGGGGTAAAACAATGAAATAATGTGATTAAAACGTGTGTATATGTATGTCATGGGTTTAAAGGAAATACCTCACAAACACATTGAGCTCAAAGTCGGTCTTTGTCCTTTATAAAAAAGCTGCATGTTGAATTTGTTCTTAACGATATAACCACTAAAGTGATGAAAATAGATGAGACTATTTTTTTGTCAGGGAGGTCACCATAACTCCATTGTGCGTGATGTCATTTTCCACGAGCACAGAGGTGTCCAAGTGCATGCTATACTAGACTATAGTATTATAATATGGTCTAGTGTGACTTCTTGGTCAATTGGTTTGCATTTCTCCACAAAAATTATGGCAATGCAGTTTTAGAAAAGGAATCAAATTAAAGTAGTGGCTTGTTTGCCTCTTGACGTAAAAATATATTTACCTGCTCATCTTCCATCCATCTGATGTGTGACACGGTAAAAAAAAAATCTGATTTTTTAGGTCATATTTATGCAGAAACAAATTCTAAAGGGTTCACAAACTTTAAGCACCACTGTAAGTGGGAGCCAGGCTATGAAGAAGTCAAGATTGCTCAAATGTATCCAACTTGATGCATCTACTACTGCAACGTCATTCAAGGGAGGGGCCTTTAAAGGTAGGTTTGCTGATAGGTAGTAGGGCTGCACGATATATCGTTAAAAAACCGCGATCTCGGTTCACACCTACATGCGATTCACTTTTTGATTAGAGACGATTCTTGTTTTTTTTTTCATCATGAGCCGCGTCACACTTTAGTTTCCCTCTGTGTTCCCGTAAAGTCCACTGTAGTTGCTTTCTCCCTCAACCAATCCTAAATGCCACCTGCACGTCATGTGGTTGCGCGTAGCAGCAGGCTTTCTCCCTAAACCGATCATGAATGGACCTGCACGTCACGTGATTCAGCGGCAAGCAAGGCAGAAAGAGATGCTTGTTTTTTCGAAACACAGCAGCATGAGTGAGAGAAGAGATATGCGAAGTCTGCATGAGGAAAATGGAGGATGATGAAAACCCAGGTGTTAGCGAAGAGAGCCAGGCAAGTCGTCCAACACAGTTTGTTCCTAAGAGAGGTTCGCATTCTTTGGTGTGGCAATATTTCGGGTTTAAACCAGACGACGACAACCAGTGCGATGTACACTGCACCATATGTTCTGCCCGAGTAGCAGCTAAGCAGGGCAATACGACCAACCTGTTTAGCCACCTCAAACGCCACCACAAAGTGCAGTATGAAACACTACAAAATAAGACCCCTGAAAATGAATGTCCAAAAAAACCAGACGTCTATAACGGAGACTATACGCAACGCGACACCATATCCGCCCAGCTCCAGCAGGTAAAAGGAAATAACTGCAGCAATCGCTTACCACCTAGCTAAAGATATGGCCCCCATAAACACGGTAGAGCATGACGGATTTTAAAAAATGATGATAACGTTGGATAAACGATACTCGATGCCTTCACGCAACTATTTTTCAAACGTTGCAATACCTGCCATGTACGACGAGAAGCGGGCAGCTGTCGAGGTCGAATTGGGAGAAATGGACTACTTTTCAGCGACATCGGATTTGTGGTCCAGTCGGACCATGGAACCTTGTACGAGTCTGACAGTCCATTTGATAGTGACTGACTTCACCATGAAAAGCAGATGCCTGCAGACAGGCTTCTTCCCGGAGGATCATAGTGGTCAGGCTTTAGCTCATGGATTAAAGGAGGCTCTTGCATCTTGGGGTTTGGAAGAGGAAAAATTGGCGTGCATTACAACAGACGATGGACAAAACATCGTGAAAGCAGTTTCCATCAACAACTGGACCAGGCTGCAATGTTTTGGCCACAGGCTGCATCTCGCAATTGGTGAGCATTTTGAAGTTATTCTATAACAGCAACTTTTATCAACTAAGCTTACTTTACTACACCTAGCCAACTGTAGGCCTACAACTACAGTCCTAGTTGTAGCAGTAGGCATAATAATAATGATATTATTAATAACAATAATAATAACAGATCATATGGGCTTGGGGTATTAACTAAATATATTTATTTGAATGTATATTTCTTTCCATTCTAGAGAATGCCATGAAGGACACAAAAGTTGACCGAGCAGTGGGTCTTTGCAAGAAGATTGTGGGATCCTTCAGTCACAGCTGGAAGCGGAGGAGAGACCTTGCTGAGGCCCAAAAGGAGCTCAAACTGCCTGTGCACAAACTGAAAACGGAGTGTCCAACAAGATGGGGATCAAGACAAGCGATGGTGCAGCGGATACTTGAACAGCTTCCAGCTATCTCGCATGTACTCTCCCCTGATCGGAAGGCCAGACATCTGATTCCTATGTGGCAAGACATTGAAGTCCTTGAGGCCATCAACAATACCCTCACCCCACTAGCCAACTTCACAGATGCCCCCTCTGGAGAACAATACGTCAGCATCTCTTCTGTGAAGCCGGTTCTTCATCTGTTTGAAACCTCTGTATTGGCTGTGAAAGATGACGACACGGAGTTCACCAGATCCCTTAAATCAAACATCTTGGGATACCTGCAGGAGAAGTACAGTGACCCAAAAACTCAGGATCTACTCGATATAGCAACAACACTCGACCCCAGATTCAAAATGAATTCCATCGGAGAGGAGGTCAAACCCACTGTAAGAGCAAGACTGATGGATGAGATGACTGGCCTAACTCCAGCTGAGGCAAGATCATGTTGAATTTGAATATCTACCAAAATTATATTACTAAAACATTATTAATAAAATACCAATGATTAATGTGATGATCAAAATAATAATAAAGAACAAATGAACAAAAGTACTGTTATTCAAAGCAAAAGTAATTTCACTCTAACATTTATATTAATGTTCTTCATTCTTTTACAGCAAAGCGCCCCCTCTAGTGGGCCTGTTAAGCATAATTGTGCACAAAATGAAAAAAGCATGAAACTTTCAGGGTTTGTTCTTGAAGGTATAAGCTTTAATTTGAGACGTGGAGGCATTCTCAGTTTGACCTCTGGGGTCAGCTAGAGGTCATTGACCTCCATGATATCACATTTCTATGCATGAAATTAGAAAAGGCTGTATCTTAACATCTAAATGTGATGTAAATGTAAAATAAATGTGTTTTTCCATGTGCCTGGACATGAAAAAATCACATAATACTGATATTCCTCTTGGGTGTAACTTCAGGGGTCAGGTAGAGGTCATTGACCTTTGAAATTTGAAGTTTCTATGCATGAAATTCTAGACGGGTGTATCTTAGGATCTAAATGTGATAGAAATGTGAAGTTAATGTGTATTTCCTTGTTTCTGACCATGAGAAACCCATTTTTGATACTGATATTACTCTTACAGGTCATCTCTGGGGTCAGCTAGAGGTCACTGACCTCCAGCATAATGCATATCTATGCATAAAATTAGAAACGGGTGTACCTCAGGTTCTAAATGTGATAGAAATGTAAACTAAATTTGTATTTCTATGATTCTGTACATGAGAAACCCATTTTTGATACTGATATCATTCTGAGAGGTCAACATCATGGAGAACAGGCAAGGTTGGGAAACATCCCACATTTTGGTAAATCTATATAAAAATCTCATGTGTTTTGGATTGTAAGAAACAATTCCATATGAATATGAACATGACAAATATACTTCAACTTGTCAGAAATTATTAACTTTAACTAATCAAAAACTTGAACTACAATCAAAACTCTAAATGCAGTGTAAACAGTTGAACAGGTTCCATAAAGAACATTTTAAAATCACTATAGTATCTACATTTATTCTAAGGGCCTTGACCTTTGGGGATTACAATGTTGGCCTACAAATTGTGAAAACAGAACACTGAAAACAGAACACTGGAAAACCACACCCCTTGCCCCACTCTGAACCGCGGGAAAATAATGGGCTACACACAAAACATGAACATGAAAATTCCGTTGAATCTCTACCTCTGCTAGACTGACATAGTTATTCCTGTGAATTTAGAATTGCCCTATCAATGTCCAACATTAAAATGACTGAAAATTAAACTACAATATACTGTATTCTTCAACTCTAGTGCAAATGAGAGCAAATGCTCCAAAACATTACTCACTTTGAAATTATCAACGGAAATGGGGCAACTGTGTTCAGCTTCTGACATAGTTTGTGACCACTGGAGATGTTTTACTTATCAGAAATGAGTTGTGTCATGTCCAGAAACATGGAATCATATATTTACTTTACATTTACAGTATTTCACATTTTAATCCAAAGATAGATTTTCTAATTTCATGCTTAGAAATGCATTATCGTGGAGGTCAGTGACCTCTAGCTGACCTCAGAGGTGACTTATAAAAATGATATCAGTATTAGAAATTAGTTTATCATGGCCAGAAACATGGAAATACACATTTAGTTAACATTTCTATCACATTTAGAACCTAAGATGCACCCGTTTCTAATTTCGTGCATAGATATGCATTATGCTGGAGGTCAGTGACCTCTAGCTGACCCCAGAGATGACCTGTAAGAGTAATACCAGTATTAAAAATGGGTTTCTCATGGTCAGAGACAAGGAAATACACATTAATTTCACATTTCTATCACATTTAGATCCTAAGATACACCCGTCTAGAATGTCATGCATAGAAACTTCAAATTTCAAAGGTCAATGACCTCTACCTGACCCCTGAAGTTACCCCTAAGAGGAATATCAGTATTATATATGATTTTTTCATGCCCAGTAACATGGAAAAACACATTTATTTTATATTTACATCACATTTAGGTGTTAAAATACAGCCTTTTCTAATTTCATGCATAGAAATGTGCCATTATGGAGGTCAATGACCTCTAGCTGACCCCAGAGGTCAAACTGAGAATGCCTCCACGTCTCAAATTAAAGCTTATGCCTTCAAGAATAAACTCTGAAAGTTTCATGCTTTTTTCATTTTGTGCACAATTCTTCTGATAATAAGAGCTTAACAGCCCCACTACTCAACTGCTCCCCTGGAACTCCCCATGAAGAAGGCCCGAAAGACGCTTGGAAGTTTCTTCAAAGCGGCAAAAGGCAATGAGGAGTCAGACCCAGCATTTAATCGAGGGCAAGCAGTTCTCTCAGAGCTAGAGTCATATCTCCTGACACGCAACATCGACAGTGAAGATGGCCCCTTAATCTGGTGGAGGGAAAATAAGGGTCAATATCCACGGCTGTCTGTGCTGGCGAGGAAATATTTAGGCATTCCCGCCATAAGCTCACCCTCTGAGCGGCTGTTCAGTACAGGGGGGGGAACATCGTGACTTGTCTCTGGTCATCACTGAAGCCTCAAAATGTTGACAGACTTGTGTTCTTGGCAAAGAATCTTTGAGCCAATTATGCAGGGCCATGTCCAGGTCCATATTCAGCCCTTTGTGCTTTGTTAAAAATCACATACGTTTTTTGCACTTAACGAATGGCCAACTTAATAGTTTTGAATAGTTTTTTCCCCCTTTTGTCAGAATTGTTGGTTATGGTTCAGTCAATGGGTCTTCTCTGTTTTTATTACAGTGTTCTGGCTAACACAATGTGTGTAAATGCCTGTTGTAGGTGAACTTCATAGAGTTAATTGCAGTTCATTTTAGAAGTAATTGGGTCTTCTCTGCATATTTTATTTTTTATTTTATTGGTGTTCTGGCTAACAGAATGTATGAATATCTGTTCTAGGTGAACTTCATGGAGGTTATAGCCATGGACATTGTGCACATTGCACATTACCACAACTGCCTTGACCGTATTAGTCGTGCTGTATTTTACTTTAAATATTTTTGGTATGCAAATTGAATAGTAAATTGATTTTGAATTTGAGATTTGAGTTGAATAAAGATTTAAATTTGTTTTTAAAAAAAAATCGTGCAGAGAATCGTGATATCAATTCTTATCAAGAAAATTGTGATACACATTTTTTCCAGAATCGTGCAGCCCTAATAGGTAGTTAGGTTTATTGCCATTTTCGCATCTGAGGCGGTCATGACAAGAATGCAGCTTGGAAACAATACCAATGAATGACAAGAGAATAAATAAAATTGTGGTTAAGTAGATTGTGTATTCAGTACAAGCTATACCATATTATTTAGAGGGCTGCAACAGAGACTTCCCTCGATAAATGGCTCAAAGTTTTTCCAATGCACATGTAACAGAACAAAGATGAGGGATTATAAATGCAAAGAGATGGTAGGGGGTTTAAGTTACATATCTGAGAATAGATTACATATGGGTGACCTTAAGTAAATAAAACTACACATGGGTATACGACTACAAAATGTTTCAAGTGCACATGTGATAACTCTAGAACCTTTGGTAGCACTGTGTCGAATACATTTCTCAATGTGCTTATGGAGTAAAATTGTTGCCTTGTGGTGTTGAAAGCAGGACAGAGGTGTAAATGTTATATGGTCAGGGGTGCTTTACAGTGGTGGTAGGTTGGTGGTTCTTTGTCTTCCAGTAAGAAGCCATGGGTGAGTCTGGAGTGGCCGCTGCGGTACTCCGTGTACGCTACTTGTTTGTGCCTGGACGATTCGCATTGATGGAGGGGTTTATTACATGCAATTTGAGAGGACTTAAAAAACACCCCCCCCACACACAACTATTGTTTTCTTCTCCATTTTATTTTACAAAGAAACAGGTGTCCTTTCTTAAACTTGTATGTTCCTGTAACAAGAAAAGAATGTAATTAGAAACAAACTCGGATGACTTTCATCTCCACTTTCCATCTGACAAGCTGTTCAGTGTTTATTCTTTCAATTATTATTTTGCTAAACAAGTTGAACAGCCATCTGTGACTGTAGAGACACTGTACTCATTCAAGTGTATAAATGGTTAAATGGAATAAGCAGCTCAAGATCAAAATCGAAAACAGTTCTTTACTATAAAGCAGGTTAAATGTTAATTTTACAGGAAAAAAAAAAGCCTGATACAAGACCAAGTTTATTTGAATTGAATAGGGAACAAAGAGACTTTTTACTCCTTTAACAGTTTATTTCCAAACTGCTTCCCAAGACTTTTTGGCCCAAAAGAAACGTTTAAAGATCTGATGACACGTTTTTGACATCTTTGGCGATGTTTTATAACATAAGTAATTCCCGATGATCCATATATTAATTCACGAAGGCGCCTGTTTTACAAGTTATGATAAACGCGGCTATTTGGGCAAATTTGACGGGGCTGCAGTACCTAGGAGACGAATGAGGAGGAGGGGCTATATGACGTCATCGAAAGAATCTTCCTCCTCACTTACCAGTTTGTTGTTGATGCAACAGGTGTTCAGTTTGTCATTATTAGTATTATTATTATACATTATTATTATTATTTTATATATATATATTAATTATATAGTTATTATGCCTTTGTGTTGTGTTGCCGGCTTTTGCTCCAAAACCCACAAGGATGGGGTAAGTTTATTCAAGTTTCCCAGAGATCCCGAGGTGCATGCGAAGTGGGTGAAGCAAGTCAGGCGCACTCTTGACAAGTGGGAGCCCTCACCAACATCCGTCCTGTGCTCTGAACACTTCGATTTGGGTTGTTTTGACACCCTTCCCAGCTTAAAAGAATCTCTTGGGTGTGCAGTTCAGCACAAACGTGTGTTACTACCATCAGCAGTGCCTACAGTATTCCGGAGGGGGTCTACTAGTAGCTATGCCGGATCCAGCAGTCGCCTGGGACAAGGCGACTCCTCCAAAGACAGTCCTCCTGTCAGAACATGTGTTGTGAAACGACATAAGATAAAGGTACGTAGAGCTATAGAGTGCTCCGAGATGATGCTAAAAATAGTAACACTGTGGTCTGCGTGGCCATCTTGGAAGTCACTCGCTCCAGAGCACTCAGAGTACACATCATAGAGTACACATTCATGATAATCATAAATGTAATCATAAAGTCGGCGTGATATCACTCATGTATTTGCTTGTGAAAGCTTGCGGCTTTTGTGTAACTGCCGCTTAGCAACGAGAGGCAAAAGGCTATCATAGATTCCATTCGGAAGAGATCAACACATGATTGCTTAATTAGGTATTTTAACAAGTTGCATCTGTTTTGTGATTATCGTGACACTTGTGTGTTATATAGAACTGTATGTCTTATCAGCACATTGAGGATCTTTCACCGGAGGCTTTAGCAAGTACTCGTAGCAACACTACCCTTTGCCATGCGTTGTTAGGGAACGGTAGCAAGTACCCCGATGACCAACTTCAAGAATATGTAGAAAAAATTTAGAAATTATACTTTCCAAAAGTCATTTGAGCTTAGTGTATTGCATTTCCATTTATATTGGTTCTTGCTGATGTTTTTGTGGAGTATGATGCAGCTGCTGAACCAGAAGCTGCAGAGTTTGTATGTACTAGTTGTGAACGTTCACATTATCAATCTCATTTATTTAAAATCAGATAAAATCATGCCATCATGATCACTGCTTAAAGTACCAGTATTTGGTTGTTCTTTTGTTCAGAACTGTGATGCTAGCTGCCATTTCCATTGAGTAGAACAGCCAGTGAACCGCAGCGTGTTCTTCCGCTGACGTCACAGCATGGCCGCGAGCCACGGACCCAGTTTTCTTGCGCTGTGCAATTAAAAGTTGGATATTTGCGTAACAACAGCTTCTTTTCATGTAATTATAACAGAAATCTAACATGTTTGCCATGTTGTATAGTTTATTTAAGAAATTGCATAGAGTCATGTTTGTGTCATCAGATCTTTAAGTAATACATGTGGATAAAAAGTGGTTACTTACTTTGACACAATAGTGTCGTTCTTTGCCAGCCTCAGGAGAGAGTAATCGGCTTCGCCCTGTCAAAATAAAACAATCACATTAAAATCTTTTTTTTTTCTTTTTCATGACACCTGTTGGATTTTAAACCACCTGGCGGTTCAAAGCAAGTAATCAGTTGCCCGTCATATGTTCAGACCTAACAGGAAAGATCTGAGGCATAGAATAAAAAACTTAAGTCCATCTACATTTCAACTTGGGGGAACTTTGAGATGAGAAAAAAACCTCACTATTCTTATTGAGCTCCATGTACAGTGGTGCTTGAAAGTTTGTGAACCGTTTAGAATTTTCGATATTTCTGCATAAATATGACCTAAAACATCATCAGATTTTCACACAAGTCCTAAAAGTAGATAAAGAGAACCCAGTTAAACAAATGAGACAAAAATATTATACTTGGTCATTTATTTATTGAGGAAAATTATCCAGTCTGTGAGTGGCAAAAGTATGTGAACCTCTAGGATTAGCAGTTAGTTTGAAGGTGAAATTAGAGTCAGGTGTTTTCAATCAATGGGATGACAACCAGGTGTGAGTGGACACCCTGTTTTATTTAAAGAACAGGGATCTATCAAAGTCTGATCTTCACAACACGTTTGTGGAAGTGTATCATGGCACGAACAAAGGAGATTTCTGAGGACCTCAGAAAAAGCATTGTTGATGCTCATCAGGCTGGAAAAGGTTACAAAACCATCTCTAAAGAGTTGGGACTCCACCAATCCACAGTCAGACAGATTGTGTACAAATGGAGGAATTTCAAGACCATTGTTACCCTCCCCAGGAGTGGTCGACCAACAAAAATCACTCCAAGAGCAAGGCGTGTAATAGTCGCTGAGGTCATAAAGGACCCCAGGGTAACTTCTAAGCAACTGAAGGCCTCTCTCACATTGGCTAATGTTAATGTTCATGAGTCCACCATCAGGAGAACACTGAACAACAATGGTGTGCATGGCAGGGTTGCAAGGAGAAGGCCACTGCTCTCCAAAAAGAACATTGCTGCTCATCTGCAGTTTGCTAAAGATCACATGGACAAGCCAGAAGGCTATTGGAAAAATGCTGTTTTGTGGACAGATGAGACCAAAATAGAACTTTTTGGTTTAAATGAGAAGCGTTATGTTTGGAGAAAGGAAAACACTGCATTCCAGCAAAAGAACCTTATCCCATCTGTGAAACATGGTGGTAGTAGTATCATGGTTTGGGCCTGTTTTGCTGCATCTGAGTCAGGATGGCTTGCCATCATTGATGGAACAATGAATTCTGAATTATACCAGTAAATTCTAAAGGAAAATGTCAGGACATCTGTCCATGAACTGAATCTCAAGAGAAGGTGGGTCATGCAGCAAGACAACGACCCTAAGCACACAAGTCGTTCTACCAAAGAATGGTTAAAGAAGAATAAAGTTAATGTTTTGGTATGGCCAAGTCAAAGTCCTGACCTTAATCCAATCAAAATGTTGTGGAAGGACCTGAAGCGAGCAGTTCATGTGAGGAAACCCACCAACATCCCAGAGTTGAAGCTGTTCTGTACGGAGGAATGGGCTAAAATTCCTCCAAGCCGGTGTGCAGGACTGATCAACAGTTACCGCAAACATTTAGTTGCAGTTATTGCTGTACAAGGGGGTCACACCAGATACTGAAAGTGAAGGTTCACATACTTTTGCCACTCAGATATGTAATATTAGATCATTTTCCTCAATAAATAAATGACCAAGCATAATATTTTTGTCTCATTTGTTTAACTGGGTTCTCTTTATCTACTTTTAGGACTTGTGTGAAATTCTGATGTTTTAGACCATATTTATGCAGAAATATAGAAAATTCTAAAGGGTTCACAAACTTTCAAGCACCACTGTACATGACTTCACGCTTAGTATAGCACTGCACACCCAGATTTTTTTTTTTTTTAAGTTTAATAGTTATTTTTCTGGTTACTGCATATGAAAATTTTTCTAGTTGAACTTAGTTAAATTTTGAAACTCAAGAAATCAGACTGCTTTCTACCATTCAGACGATTGTCTTAAGCCTAAAGATATTTACAAATCTTTTTCTATTGTTTTAGCCTGATCAGTTTATTTTGCCAGTTTTCCCTGTAGACAGCATGTTGCCAACAGTTATGTGCCTGGGGGGGGGAAGCAATATTTAAGAAGGTGCTAAAATCACCGCACTCCAAATATTATTACATCACTGAGGATTGATAAGTTTTTGAGGAAGAGGGTTGTGTGAGATGACCGATGTATGGTAGTGAGAATCAGCGGTTTTGGTTTTCTGAACAAAAATCTTTGCAAGACACAGAGTAGTATAGCAAATGACTGGTAATTCCAATTAAATATAAAACAGAGAGGCTCATTCCAAAAAAATTACACAGGTATCTTTTATATTTCTCGTTATATTTGATAAGGCATATCTATATACTTGGGGGTCCAAGCAGCAAGGTCTGAGTGGGATTGCCATAGCTATAGAATTACACTGTATAACTGTTTTGCAGTTGCCAATTATAGTATTCTAATTCAATACTGGACTGATTTCAATAGTTCTTGTCCCTAGTAAAAATTTAGACCCAAACAGATGGGAAAATAGGGCCCAATTTAAAAAATTCCAGCGTTTTCCTTTAATGACTGATTCAATGTACATCTTACCATTCTCCGAATAGCACCACAGATGGCGTAAGTCTTGAACTGGCCATTGAACCTGCCTGTGACCTTGTCAACCTGAGGAAGTTGGAAGAGATTGGAAAAGAAATAATCGGCCAGTTATTGTTGGACAAATTAACGTTAACAGACAGCACTGCTACATTCCATCAGCTGCTGGAACACAAACTTGGATTGGTGTTCAAGTGCCGCATTGATATTTATAATATATACGCTTCTGATTTGTTTATCCATTTGCTCAAAAAGCTTATTTACTGTGGTCTATTAATGTCTAATTAAATTACATTTTTTAAGCTCCATAACTGTATGTAGCATCTCTCAGGTGACAATACACAAGAACACAAGGCAAAAAAGTAAAAAAAAAAAAGGATAATGCTGCAATCTACTTGAACGAGAGCTAGTTCAGTTCCTCTGACGTTTTTCCAGGGACTTCAAAAACAGCTCAGTTGGGGTTGGATGAGGGGGTTGTATTACTGGGAAAGACTGATTTATCCTGAACCTTTTGATTTGTAACAATAACTGTGAGGACAACAAAACCAGCTCTGGAATAGGAGAATTCACTTGCAGGAAAATAAGCAGACAAAAAGCAGGTGATGGTCAGGGGGTATGCATGTGTGTGTATAACAAATCAATGCATTTGGTGGAATTTACATTTCATGAAAAAAAAATCCACCAAATGCATCAATTTGTTATAAATCACAGCTAGGGATGGGCAGGCCTTTCAATTATATGAAACCTGCGACGGATAACATCGTAGGCGCCCAAATTAAGGTCAAGCGCCCAAAATATGCTACCAAAAGTTTATACAATATCTCTGATACCTAGTGTCATATGACTTAAATCAGGTAATAGACTGAATAAAAGAGAGCTATTCAGGACGCAACTGTGTGTATTTAAGATACAACTTGCATCTTAAATACACACAGTTGTGTAAGTGTGGGTGGAATCAGTGACTTGGAGCTTGGTCCTCTTGTTGATGATAGTCTTAGACACTGGCCTTTCATTTAAACTAAGATCTTTTACCCGACTACATACTGTGAATCGCACTGCCGATTCTTGGGATGTGACTGAAAAACCTTTTGTGTCGCAGGTCTGCTAAAGGTTTGTCTCTTTGATGGAACTTCTTTTAAGGACCGCACTGAATTGCTTTCCACATCCATCTCACCTCAGAAACTGAGAGGATCAAACGCAACTTTGCCGCGCTTCGCAGTGACGAAAGCACGTTAGGGCAAGCCCCGCCGGAACCCATAGAGATTGCATTGAAGTGTCAGTTAGGAGAAAAAATATATATTAACATGGGACTCTGTCAGTGAACTCTTGGGCGATTTTCAACGTGACTGAAATCGCCCCAAAAGGGGCAGTACTCTAGAAGCAAGACCACCCTGATTGGACAATGATACCCAGAGACAGATTAAAACGGCCTAGAGCAGCACTGGTGAAAGTTTGTTTAAAAAAAAAAGAAACTTTTTTTTTTTTCGTTTTGGCAGTGCGTCGCCCAATCGCCCTTATGCGCCACCCGCCCTTGACTTAAATTATTATTGCTTAACTGGCCCTTACGTTACCTGGCCCCTAATTGGTTAGGCAGGAAGACTAAGCAATTACAAATTTAAACATTCAAATTCCTTTCAATATCTCTGAACAGTCCAACTGGCTTCTTATGATTTTTACTTTTTTCACATCTCACTCAATCGTCTCTTCTGACGCTGCTTCTTCCAACAAGCACAGTTTGTTGACAGGTCTTTCCAAGATGTTGGTCTTGGTTTTTATCTTCACTCTTCGCACCATTCCGCTGGAATCCGGTAATGTTTCGACTACTCTTCCCATGAGCCAGGAATTGCGAGGAGAAGAGCCGTCCACTAGTAACACGACATCTCCAGTAATAAAGTTTTCCTTGGTCTTGACCATTTCTGGCGTTCTTGGAGGAGAGGAAGATACTCGCGCGTCCATCTAGTCCAAAATAAATCTGCAAGATATTGGACTTGCTTCCATCGCTTTCTTGTATATGTGTCATCTTTGTTGAAGATGCCTGGTGGCACGCTGGGTTGAGACTTCAGCAGCAATAAGTGATTAGGTGTTAGAGGCTCAAGGTCATTCACATCATCTGAGATGCTTGTGAGCGGCCTGCCGTTGATGATACTCTCGACCTCGCACGTTATTGTCTGAAGACAATCATCATTCACAGCTTGTTCTTTCAACAGGGAATGGAGGATTCTTCGCACTGTGCGAATCTGTCTTTCCCAGATCCCGCCCTGGTGGGAAGCTGCTGGACTGTTAAATATCCACTTTATTCCCTTTGGTTGCAAAGCTCTTTCAATCTTATCATTATCCAGGTGCTGTATGGCTTCTCTCATCTCCCTTTCAGCGCCCACAAAGTTTGTGCCGTTGTCAGAGTGCATGATGGTGACTTGACCCCTTCTGCTTACAAAACGTCGAATGGCATTAATACAGGAGTCTGTGTCGAGGCTGTCTGCAACTTCAATATGCACAGCTCTGAGGGTGAGGCAGGTAAACATCATGCCATATCTCTTGACTGTACTCTGGCACTGCTTGACATCAAATGGCCCAAAGTAATCAACACCTGTGTTTGTAAAAGGTGGTTTGTCGGGCATAAGGCAGTCCTCAGGTAGGTTCGCCATCTTTTGCTCTTCGACCTTTCCATTAGTCCTGCGGCACACTGTGCACTTATTGATTATCTTTCAGATGGCAGAATTGGCTTGTGGGATCCAATACTTGCATTTTAGTTGTGACAAAACATAACTCCGTCCACAGTGTCCTGTTCTTTGGTGTATGTCTCTCAAAATCAGTATGGCGACTCTACTGTGCTTAGAGAGTATCGCTGGATGTTTGACATTTTCTGGCATAGCCAACTTGTTAAGTCTTCCTCCGACTCTCAAAATGCCATCTTGAAGGATTGGGTCTAGTTTGAACAGCCGACTGTTGCAACTGACTTGTTTGCCTTTTTGCAGAGCTTTGATTTCTTCTCCAAATTTCTGTCTTTGGCTAAACATAATTATCTCCTTTTCTGCGGCAGCCAGATCATCCAAGGTAAGTGATCTCTGTTCTATCGTTGTTTTGCATTTTTCCATATGCTGTCCTAATTTTGATCTTTGCCTTTCAGGGTCCTTTTCAGTTTGACTGATTTTGTTCTTGTGAACTCTTTTCTTTCATCCTTCAGTTGCTGCCAAGTTTTCTTTACCTTTAAAATCCAGGCAACCGACCTTTTTAGCTTATGCCAGTCAGAGTAGTAGTAGATCAAATTGTTAATTGGTTCCATGTTATCTTTGACTTCGATTGTGTTGACTGTACGGTAACTGTGCTTTTGACTTCTGGATCATCTTGAAGGCTTTCTTCCCTTTCCATAGGTTGTGTTGGCCAATCGCATTTATTGTTCAGCAAGAAGTTTGGTCCATTAATCCATGTTCCTCCTTGCATCAAGCTCTTGGCCTTCAAGCCCCTGCTAGCTTGATCTGCAGGATTTTCTGCTGTTCCAACGTAGTTCCATTGAGAAGGCTTGGTGGCTTCTCGAATCAGTGTGACTCTGTTTGCAACGAAAGTTTTGAATCGAGCAGTTTCACTGTCAATATATCTGAGCACGGTTGTGCTGTCTGTCCAGAAGATAGATGGTTGCAGTGGAACTTGAAGTTCTTGATGTAACATCTTGTCTATCTTCACTGCGACGACTGCTGCCGTCAGCTCGAGTCGGGGAATTGTGACCTGTTTGAGTGAAGCCACTCTTGCTTTCCCCATCAGGAAGGAACAATGCTTCTTGCCTTGCTTGTTCTCTAGCAGTAGATAAGACACAGTGCCATATGCGTACTCTGAGGCATCTGAGAAATGATGCAAACGTGCTGCAGCGATGCATCCGAAGTCTGATGGTTTCAAACATCTGTCCACATGGAACTTGGAGAGGTGAGTAACATCATCTTTCCATTTTTTCCACTCCTCAGCATGTTTTTCAGCGATGTTCTCATCCCAGTCACGTTGCTCTTTACAAAGCCTTTTCAACAGGAGTTTAGCAGGCAAGATGGCCGGAGCCAGGAACCCGAGGGGGTCGTAGATTGAATTGATGATTGATAAAATGCCCCTTCTTGTTATCGGTTTGTCTTGTAGCTTCATACTGTAGGTGAAAATATCATCTGTTTCTGTATTCCACTGTATGCCGAGAGCCCTCTCGATTGGTAGAGTGTCATGGCTTAGATCCAGATCCTTTACTTCACTGGCTCGGTGCGCTTCTGGGATGGACATTAACACCTTTCTGCTATGGCTCGTCCATTTTGTTAGACTGAAGCCTCCACTGGCACACAAAGTGCGAAGATCGCGAGCCAAGGTCACTGCATCATCTTCTGTAGCTACACTTTTCAGACAGTCATCTACGTAAAAGTTATGCAGGACTGTTTGCACAGCTTCGGGGGATGCAGTGGCTTTGTGGTCCTCAGCAGTTCTTCTCAGTGCATATGAAGTGACACTTGGCGATGAGGTGGCCCCGAAGAGGTGCACCGACATCCTAAATTCCTCCATAGGCCCATCCAAATTGCCTTTGGGCCACCATAAAAAGCGGAGGAGATCTGCGTCCTCTTCTGGGACCTTGACTTGGTAGAACATAGACTCGATGTCTGCCATCATGGCTATTGGCTCCTCACGAAATCTTAAGAGGACACCAACCAGTGTGTTGGTCATGTCGGGTCCCTGAAGTAGCTCATCATTCAAGGACCGGCCCTGAAACGAGGCTGTGCAGTCGAAGACCACTCTTAACTTTCCTTTTTTAGGGTGGTACACCCTGTGATGTGGTATATAAAACGCCCTGTTGTCATCACGGTTCAGCTGATGTGCTGGAACTTGAGCAGCGTAGCCTTTGTCAATAACGGTGTCCATGAAGGCCTTGTACTCTTCATAGAACCCAGGATTCTTCTTGAACTTTCTGAGTACAGTGGCTATGTGCTGTTCTGCCACACAACGATTATTAGGCATTTGAAGCCTTCTGTTCCTGAGTGGCAATCCAATGCTGTAATGTCCATTCTCTAAAGTTGCTGTTTCCTGCACAGACTGCATGAATTGTTTGTCTTCTTGTGACAACTCTTCTTTGTCGTCGTAGTTACGCTCTGGGAAGTCAGCATTGTATTGTTGGACCAGCAACTTCTCAATTTCCATCACAGAGATCATGTTCACTGAACATTTGAGGTGGTTTATTCTCTGTGTCATCCAGCTCTTTTCTTATGGGCCCATTCACGACCCAGCCAACAGCAGTCTTCACCGCATAAGGTCCTCCATCTTTACTGTTGATGATGCACCATGGCTCCATTGCCTTTGGACAGTTTACTCCAATAAATAGGCCTACGTCCGCTTCTATTTCTGGCAAGCGTACTTCTTTGAGGTAAGGCCACTTCTCTATATCTGATTGCTTTGGTATGTTGTCAGTGTGAACAGGTATGTTGTTGAGTGTACACCTTGAGTAACTGAATATGCTTGTTGTCTTCCAGTCCGCACACTTCCAGGTCCGATATCACATAACTGTTCATGAGTTTCTGTTCCCCAGGTTTGTTTTGACCCATGGTGCTGAGAAGTATTTGCGTTGGTTTCCCTTTAACGTTCAGTTTTCTTTGCAGGTCTCTAGTGCAGAATGTTGCTGTACTTCCTGGATCCATGAAAGCAAACGTTTCCACATACTTGTCACCCTTTTTTGACTTAATCTTCACTGGTACTATTGACAGTACACATTCAGGTTCTCCGGCCCCTGTGAGGCTGCAAGATTCTTGAGCGATAGAAACTTGAGCACATGATACTACTACTTTGTGAGCACCACAAGCCTTCTCAGATGAAACAGAACTTACTTTATTTCCGTGGCCACCATCACTCTTGTCAGGTGAGACAGAAACTTCCCTTTTTGGTGTGTGTAGAATGTCTGGGTGCTTTAATGCACATTCTTTACACTCGATTCTTCTTTTGCAGAATTTGCTGAGATGGCCAGGGGTTAAGCATCCAAAACACAGGCCCTTTAGCTTCAAGAACTCCACGCGTTCTTTGTGTGGCTGCATTTTGATTTGGCTACATGTAGCTAGGGTGTGAGATTGCTGACAGTACAAACATGGCTTCTCAAAGGCAATCCCTGTCTTGCTTGAGTTTGCTGGCTTCACATATGATCCTGGAGACCGTTGGTTTTCAGCTGAAACGTTTGTGGCAAAACTGCTTCCACGGATCTCTCTCTTTGCAGGATACCTTTCTTTGTGCTCAGTTTTTCCAGTTGTGACTGAGCGGCTGTCTGGTATATTACCGAAGAGGGGATCAAGCATTATTTTAGCTTGGCGGTCTATGTAACTCACTAAATCAGCAAACCTTGCTCTTATGCCTCTTCGCTCTTTGATATCAAAAGCTTCAGCACGCCAGCGTTCTTTCATTTTGTAAGGTAGTTTGGATACCACTGTTCGTAGGTTAGTAGGATTGTCCATCTTGTCTAAGAAGTCTATGTCGGGGCTCAGGTGGCTAAGGCGCCATACCATAAATCGGGGGACCCGGGTTCGATTCCGACCCGAGGTCATTTCCCGATCCCTCCCCGTCTCTCTCTCCCACTCATTTCCTGTCCTGTCTCTACACTGTCCTATCCAATAAAGGTGAAAAAAGCCCAAAAAAAATCTTTTAAAAAAAAATGAAGTCTATGTCCTCCATAGAGTTGCGACATCCAACCAAAAACATTGCATAAGCACTCAATGCCTTTCCATCATCTGACTTGATCTGCGGCCATTTTAATGCCTTATCGATGTATGCACTGGCGATCTGTAGCTCATCCCCATAGTGTTTATGAAGCAGACGCTTTGCTTCGTAGTAGCCTTTGCTGGGTGGCATGTGTGCACAGCTGCGGACTAACTCTTGGGGTTCACCGGCTGTAAACTGTTCTAAAAAGTACAATTTGTCTTGATCATTGTCTGTCCTTTGTTCTATTGAGTGCTCAAATGCTCTTTTGAATGATTTGTATTGCAGTGCATCACCTCTGAAGACAGGAATATCCTTCACGGGTAGCTGAGATTGCTTCTGTTGTTTAACTAGCAGTTCAGTAATTACATTCTGATTTTGCATGACCTTTATTACGTCCTCATCTCTGTTGGTTGGCGCATTATAGTTCAAATCTTGTGGAACCACATTGTGCCGCGTTTGTGGTGGTGCGTGAAAGTTCGTGCTGCCTGGTTGAAGAGGAAAGCTGGTTCTTACTTGCTTCACGTTCCCACCTCGTAGCTTTTGTGCTTGTCTGTGGCCACTCAAACCATCTTCTGAGTTCTCATATTCTTTGAGCACCTTTATTTTTGCACTACTTTCAGCTAATGCAGTCTCCAGCTCAAGTTCTTCTTTTGCGACTTTAAGTCTGGTCATTTCAATCTCCTTTTGAGCTTGAAATGCAGCCATTTCAAGCTCGTCTCGTCGTCTTCCGCTTTATCTGGGGCCGGGTCGCGGAGGCAGCAGTCTGAGCATGGAAGCCCAAACTTCCCTTTCCCCAGACACCTCGGCCAGCTCCTCGGGAAGAACACTGAGGCGTTTCCAGGCCAGCCGAAAGACATAGTCCCTCCAGCGTGTCCTGGGCCTTCCCCGGGGCCTCCTCCCGGGGGGACATGCCTGGAACACCTCCCCAGGGAGGCGTCCAGGAGGCATCCGAAAAAGATGCCCGAGCCACCTCAGCTGATTCCTCTCGATGTGGAGGAGCAGTGGCTCTACTCCGAGCTCCTCCCGAGTGACTGTGCTTCTCACCCTAAGAGAGCGCCCAGCCACCCTGCGAAGGAAACTCATTTCGGCCACTTGTATCCGCGATCTTGTTCTTTCGATCATTACCCAAAGCTTATGACCATAGGTGAGAGTCGGAACGTAGATCGACCGGTAAATTGAGAGCTTCGCCTTTTGGCTCAGCTCCTTCACCACGACGAACTAGTAAAGTGACCGCATCACTGTGGAGGCTGCACCGATCCGCCTGTCGATCTCATGCTCCATCCTTCCCTCACTCGTGAACAAGATCCCAAGATACTTACACTCCTCCACTTGAGGCAGGACTTCTCCACCAACCTGGAGAGGGCAAGCCACCCTTTTCCGGTCAAGAACTGTGGCCTCGGACTTGGAGGTGCTGATTCTCATCCCAGCCGCTTCACACTCGACTGCAAACCGCCCCAGTGCATGCTGAAGGTCCTGGTTTGAAGAAGCCAACAGGACAACATCATCCGCAAAAAGCAGAGATGAAATCCTGTGGTTCCCAAACAGGATTCCTTCCGGCCCTTGGCTGCGCCTAGAAATTCTGTCCATAAAAATTATGAACAGAACCGGTGACAAAGGGCAGCCCTGCCGGAGTCCAACATGCACTGGGAACAGGTCTGACTTACTGCCGGTGTTCTAATAAACGGTCCTACATCCACGAAGCGTCCTACGGTAGGAGGGGATGTCAGACATGTCTGTCGAGCAGTCCTACATTGCAGGAAATCCTACAGTGTGATTCAACTTTAACTTTTAGTCATAGTTCGCGGTTTTTCCCTCTGCAAAGAACATGCTTCTACATTGATACAACGTCCACCAAACCTGTCAGAATTCATATGAATGTAGGACGTTCTGACAATTCAAACGACTCCGTCAGAATATGCTTTTACATTCATATATTAATGTAGGACGTCCTGACAATTCAAACGACTCCGTCAGAATATGCTTTTACATTCATATGAATCTAGGACGCTCTGACTCTTCAATTGACCCTGTCAGAATATGCAGAATTAATAGGTTTTTTTTGTCACTATTCACAAGTACCATTTGCTCTATTAAAATGAGTGTAGGACGTTATTACAATTCAAATGACGCCGCAGGACGTTCTCACAACTCATATGACCCCATCAGAATATGCTTCTGCATTAATAAATGAATGTAGGATGTTCTGACAATTCAAAAGACCCCTTCAGAAAATGCTTCAATTAAAATATGAGTGTAGGATGTTCTTACAATTCAAATGACGCCGCAGGACGTTCTGACAACTCGTATGACCACGTCAGAATATGCTTCTACAGTAAGTAGGACGTTCTGACTATTCAAATGACCATCAGAATATGTTTTTACAATATATGAATGTAGGGTGTTCTGACATATGCTTCTACATTAAAATAGGAGTGTAGGACGTTCTGACAGTTCAAACGACCTCGTCAGAATATTCTTTTTCTTTAATATATGAATGCAGGACTTTCTGACAACTCAATGACCATCAGAATATGCCTTTATGTTAACATATGAATGTAGGAAGTTTTGACAATTCAAATGACCCCATCAGAATATACTACACTCACTGTAAAAAAGAATAAGTTAAGCTTGCTTGAAAAAAAGTGGAAACTCGTTGCCTCAAATAAATTAAGTAATATAACTTGTTCTCTTTCAAGTTATCTTTACGTTTAAAAGTAATCTCCACTGAAAATATTTGTTCTCCTTACTTGGAACTTGAATTAGGTTGAACTTGAAAAAGGTTGCTTAAAACCAACTAGTAACATTTACTTCATACCAGCTAGTAAAGGTTACTTGGAGGAAAGTTGTGTTTACTGGTGTTAAATGGGTTTCTCTTACTTTCAGCTGTGTAATGGGTACCTAATTCCTGATTGTAAGGTTTACTTGCAGAATCTACACCTTACTTATAGTCTGTAAGTATCAGCAACTTGAACAATTAATGTCTCACTTACACAATGTAATTAAATGTTATTTTTATTGCAAGACATAAAACAGCATAACATATTGGAGCATCAATACAGTTTTCATTCAGTCAATAACTTTTTTTAAAGCTTACTTTCATTTAACACATCCAACCCAGAGAAGCATAACATTCCACTTAAAGTGTCAGTCCACCATTTCTGGAATTAAACTCATTTTCTCCACCTCCACTCGAGTTAAATAACTGAGTTTTACCTTTCTCCTATTCATCCAGCTGTTCTCCTTGTCTGGCGACGCAACAGCACACAGAAAACAAACTTCCACAACTAATTTTGAATGATTTCATTTTATTGGAACACTTCAAGATGGTCAACTATTTGTTTTGAACAGGTTTACGGATTAAGTAGTAAAGATTGAATGCATGCTGCTATTCTGCACCGTTTATAGCACAGCTGATGTAGGACAAAAATCTGTTCAAATGCCAAGAAATGATGTTTTGTGCTCTGCGCATGTGCAGTGGGGCTTTGTAGGATGCATTGACGTGTAGGACAGTTTATCAGAACCAATGCGAACCAGACTCCTGTTCCGTTCGTACAGGGACCGGACAGCCCTTAGCAAAGAGCCCCGAACCCCATACTCCCGAAGCACCCCCCACAGAATACCACGAGGGACACCGTCGAATGCCTTCTCCAGATCCACAAAGCACATGTGGACTGGTTGGGCAAACTCCCATGAACCCTCGAGCACCCTATGAAGGGTATAGAGTTGGTCCAGTGTTCCGCGACCAGGACGAAAACCGCATTGTTCCTCCTGGATCCGAGGTTCGGCTATTGGTCGAATTCTCCTCTCCAGTACCCTGGAGTAAACCTTCCCTGGGAGGCTGAGAAGTGTGATTCCCCTATAATTGGAGCACACTCTCTGGTCCCCTTTCTTAAAAAGAGGGACCACCACCCCAATCTGCCACTCCAGAGGCACTGTCCCCGACTGCCACGTGATGTTGCAGAGGCGTGTTAACCAAGACAGCCCCACAACATCCAGAGACTTGAGATACTCAGGGCGGATCTCATCCACCCCCGGTGCCTTGCCACCGAGGAGCTTGCAAACCACCTCAGTGACTTCGGCTTGGGTAATGGACGAGTCCACCTCTGAGTCATCAGCCTCAGTCTCCTCAATGGAAGACATGACTGTGGGATTGAGGAGATCCTCAAAGTATTCCTTCCACCGCCCGACAATGTCCCCAGTCGAGGTCAACTGCTTCCCCCTCCTGAGGTGCCGGAGGGTTTGCCAGAATTTCTTCGAGGCCGACCGATAGTCCTTCTCCATGGCCTCCCCGAACTCCTCCCAGTTCCGAGTTTTTGCCTCCGCAACTGCCCGAGCTGCAGCACGCCTGGCCTGCCGATACCCGTCAGCTGCCTCAGGAGTCCCAGAGGTCAACATGGCCCGATAGGACTCCTTCAGCTTGACGGCATCCCTTACTTCTGGTGTCCACCACTGGGTTTGGGGATTGCCGCCATGACAGGCACCGGAGACCTTGCGGCCACAGCTCCAAACAGCTGCGTCTACAATGGAGGTAGAGAACATGGTCCACTCAGACTCAATGTCCCCCGCCTCCCTCGGAAGCTGGGAAAAGCTCTCCCGGAGGTGGGAGTTAAAGGCCCCCCTGACAGAGTGCTCGGCCAGACGTTCCCAGCAGACCCTCACCATACGTTTGGGCCTGCCAGGTCTGTCCGGCTTCCTCCTCCGCCAGCGGATCCAACTCGCCACCAGGTGGTGATCAGTTGACAGCTCAGCCCCTCTCTTCACCGGAGTGTCCAAGACATAGGGCCGGAGATCAGATGAAACGACGACAAAGTCTATCATCGACCTCCGACCTAAGGTGTCCTGGTGCCACATGCACTTATGGACACCCCTATGCTCGAACATGGTGTTCGTTATGGACTAACCGTGACTAGCACAGAAGTCCAATAACAAAACACCACTCGGGTTCAGATCGGGGAGGCCGTTCCTCCCAACCACGCCCCTCCAGGTGTCATGGTCGTCGCCCACGTGAGCATTGAAGTCCCCCAGTTGAACAATGGAGTCCCCAGTCTGAGCACCTCTCGGTACCTCTCCCAGGGACTCCAAGAAGGCCAGATACTCTATACTGTTATTCGGCCCATAGGCACAAACAGCAAGAGCTCGCTCCCCAATCCGAAGGCACAGAGATGCGACCCTCTCGTTCACTGGGGTAAACTCCAACACATGGCGGCTGAGCTGGGGAGCTATAAGCAAGCCCACACCAGCCTGCCGCCGCTCACCATGGGTGACTCCAGAGAAGTGTAGAGTCCAGCCCCTCTCGAAGAGCTGGGTTCCAGGGCCCAAGCTGTGTGTGGAGGTGAGCCTGACTATCTCTAGCCGGTACCTCTCAACCTCCTGCACAAGCTCAGGCTCTTTCCCCCCCAGCGAAGTGACATTCCATGTCCCAATAGCTAGCCGCTGTGTCCGGGGATCAGGTCGTCGAGGCCCCTGCCTTCGACTGCCGCCCAATCCACACTGCACCGGCCCCCTACGGCTACCTCTTTGGGTGGTGAACCCACAGGAGGTTGGGCCCATGTCACCGCTTCGGGCTGAGCCCGGCCGGGCCCCATGGGCAAAGGCCCGGCCACCAAGCGCTCGCATATGAGCCCCAACCCCGGGCCTGGCTCCAGGGTGGGGCCCCGGCTGCGCCATACCGGGCGACATCACGGTCCTTGATTGATTCTCCATAAGGGTTTTGGTGAACTGCTCTTGGTCTGGCTTGTCACCTAGGACCTGTCTGCCTTGGGAGACCCTGACAGGGGCGTAATGCCCCCGACAACATAGCTCCTAGGATCATTCAAGCACACAAACCCCTCCACCACAATAAGGTGGCAGTTCTAGGAGGGGTCAAGCTCAAGCTGCTGCCTTTTTTTTGTGCAGCCGCACGATCAAGCAGGGCTGCATGTTCCGCTTCTTGTTTAATGCGTGTTGCTGAGACTCGGGTTGTGGATGACGTGCGACTAACTTGAGATCCACATGGGCGGGTGTGCCCATCATCATTGACATCAACCTGAGAAACGCTGTCACTTGGTGTAACAGTATCTTGGAGGTCAATGTCCTCATCCTTCTCTCTTTGCAGTACGGATTCATGTACGTCTGCAATCTGTTTTTTAGTTTCTTTCATAAATTTTGTGATGGATGCCATTTTGGGTTCAAACCATTTTTCCTGGTCATATATTTTTTCATCTTCAGCCAAAAGATTTACGACTTCATTGTTGTGGTGACTAAGCCCCTGTAAATGAAGTGCAAAATCATTTTCCATCACTTCTTTGACTCTTTGTAAATTTTGAGCATCACTCTTCAATGTCTCCACGTCCCTTATTTTACTTGTGAGAGCTAAGTTGTGCTTCCTCAGTGCTATGTGCCTTTGTAATTTCTCCTGTAGTGCTTTCTCTGTCAGCTTGCGTGACCTTCCCTGTTCCATTGTATCCTCAAGACAGCTTGGCTGCTTTTCATTAGCCATCTTATATTGCAGAGTAAAGGCTCAAGTAGTATGCAAAAGTTTAAAAGCACTTTTCTTCAAAGTCACTTTTCTTCATAAAACGAGTGCAATACAACCTTTCAAAATAATGCCAGACTCCACGTTGTTTGACTCAAGACTTGCATTACAATTCACAGGGGAAATCCGTAACTTGCATTTTTTGTTTGCAATCGTCCTTTAATTTCGGCTCGAGCTCCGTAATTATCCACTTCACGTCTGCTCGTCTTACTGCACTTGGATATTACGAGGATCTATCAGTACCTTGTCTTGGAGAATATTTCAAACAATAGTCCGTTTCTGCTTCAGCATCCTTGGATGAACTCTCCTTCTTTTCTTTCATGCAACAGGCCCAGCTCTCTCACACATACACAGTGCAACTCCAGCTCCGCTCGTTAAGCTAGTCTTTTGACTAAATGTAATGGCACTCCGTTAGCTCTTCCTTGTTTTACTGTACCACTTCTGGAGTCAGTCAAAAAAACACCCTTTTTCCACGTGAGCGACGAGACATGACAACTTCCCTTGTCTTTCTAAAATGTTTACTTAAAAACAAGGTAAATCACAAAGTCTGGCGCACGGTCAAAAGACCTGTGTTGCTTCTACCATGTTCTGACTCGAAACTAAGGTATACACAGTCAGTTACCATAGTTACCACTATAGTAATGTCACATCATAAGATTTAGAACATGGAACTCTTTTCTATGTTCTTTTTCTATGTTCTTAAATTATCATTCATTTTTAACTGTTTTTAACTTAAATTATTATTGCTTAACTGACCCTTACAGTTATGTTCTCTGATGAAAGTAAGTTTTGCATTTCCTTTGGAAATCAAGGTCCCAGAGTCTGGAGGAAGAGGGGAGAGGCACAGAATCCATGTTGCTTGAGGTCCAGTGTAAAGTTTCCACAGTCAGTGATGGTTTGGGGTGCCATGTCATCTGCTGGTGTTGGTCCACTGTGTTTTCTGAGGTCCAAGGTCAACGCAGCCATCTACCAGGAAGTTTTAGAGCATTTCATGCTTCCTGCTGCTGACCAACTTTATGGAGATGCAGATTTCATTTTCCAACAGGACTTGGCACCTGCACACAGTGCCAAAGCTACCAGTACCTGGTTTAAGGACCATGGTATCCCTGTTCTTAATTGGCCAGCAAACTCGCCTGACCTTAAAGTGCCATTCCACCATTGGATGCATTCTTTGGCATAAAATACAATATATTTTATGACAACATGACTAGACAGAGAAATCTTTTAGCTTCAAAATGATATATCAAACATAATTTTTTGACAACGACAAGTATATTAATTTTGCGACCAAAGTCACCTACCCTTTTAATTTCCGCGCGGTAGTGAAACGTGATGTCATCGGCAGGTTCCCCTTCTTGTGTACCATGTGTTGGTCTATTTTTAGACCAGGAAACCCCCAAAGTGAGAGAGTCATTTCTCCTTGTATATGGGGGCCAAAAAAATTGCGAAAAATTGAGTTGATCTTTCAGTTAGCTGGATTTGTTGGTATTAGATAGATTTATTGGTATTATTTTTATCGTGTTCTATCCGCCATTGCTGATAATATGTGCCACGTCACGTGGTACACAAGAAGGGGAACCTGCCGATGACATCACGCGCGGAAATTAAAAGGGTAGGTGACTTTGGTCGCAAAATTAATATACTTGTCGTCGTCAAAAAATTGTTTGATATATCATTTTGAAGCTAAAAGATTTCTCTATCTAGTGATACCATTTATATATGTTGTCAAAAATATATTGTATTTTATGCCAAAGAATACATCCAATGGTGGAATGGCACTTTAACCCCATAGAAGATCTAAGGGGTATTGTAAAGAGGAAGATGCGATACGCCAGACCCAACAATGCAGAAGAGCTGAAGGCTACTATCAGAGCAACCTGGGCTCTCTAACACCTGAGCAGTGCCACAGACTGATCGACTCCATGCCACGCCGCATTGCTGCAGTAATTCAGGCAAAAGGAGCCCTAACTAAGTGTTGAGTGCTGTACGTGCTCATACTTTTCATGTTCATACTTTTCAGTTGGCTAACATTTCTAAAAATCCTTTTTTTGTATTGGTCTTAAGTAATATTCTAATTTTCTGAGATACTGAATTTGGGGTTTTCATTTAGTTGTTAGTTATAATCATCAACATTAAAAGAAATAAACATTTGAAATATATCAGTCTGTGTGTAATGAATGAATATAATATACAAGTTTTACTTTTTGAATGGAATTACTGAAATAATTCAACTTTTTCATGATATTCTAAATTATATGACCAGCACCTGTATATAGCAGGATATAGTGCACCAAGGTGGTAGTCCTGTAGATGGGAGCAATGCAACTTTTTGGATGCCAGCTGCCGTAAAACCTTGAAGAAGTCAAGTCAACTTTATTGTCAAATATGCTATACATGCTTGACATACAGCACAGATGAAATTTCAGTCCTCTCTGACCCACGGTGCAAACAGGCAATGCAATAAATAAAACAGAATAACTGAAAAAAACAAACAGTATAAACACTCTAGATAGGAACCTAGACATAGACTGAACACTCAAACAATATAAATACAGTATAAACACTAGATAAAACAAGACCTAGACTAAACACTCAGACAATATAAACAGTATAAACACTCTAGGGCCCTGTACTACGAACGGAGGTCTACCTACCCAGAAGTAACCCAGGGTTCCCCCGCTAAACCGGGGTTGACAAAACCTGGTTATCTTGTTTGGGGTTAAACAGTACTACGACGCCAGTTATGAAGTTGATTTGTTGAACCTGTGTTAACCTAATCAGGGTTAATGCGCGTTCATGTTAAAGGAGAGGTTATCAGCGCAAATCGCCACTGTTCACAATGGCATGGTTGCCGTACTTCACGGAGGAAGAATGCGCTGTCATAATGCAAAGCTACGAGGAGTTCAAAACAACATTAAGAGCAAAATCTAACACAGCGGCTGCCAATAAGGAGCGGCAAGCATGTTGGCAACGAATTGCCGATCGGGTAAATGCGTAAGTACATTCTCCCTTCTACATGTTCCAGAACAGAAGTATTGAGGTTTTTCACCCACGTGACCAAGTCATGTGAGGCTGCCATTTTGGAGGTCACGGCTCGAATCAGTTTGAATGCGAGGAAGGCGACAAACGAAAAACATAAAAGAAAAAGGAGCGAGATGCAGAAAACACCTTCACTATCCAGCAACGTAGGGCATTTACAGGGCGAGCAGAGGGAGAGGTATTTGCAAAAATTGAGGTTAGCAGGCTTAGAGAACGACGTTTACCTGCTTCCACCAGGATTGTTCACTGACGTACGGAAGTTCAAGTAAAGCCCTCGTCTTTACTTGACTTCGGCCCACATGATCTGTATACCTATGTCGTTAAAAACCCATCGCCATACACGGGTATTGATCTGAAAGCGTATAAGAGTTTGGATGCCTACAAATTTTGTGTCAGGCTGGGTAACATGCCTACATCAGCGGGTCGTCCCTGGAGCCGGTGGTCGCCATCTTATTACAGCTAAGGTTTGTTCACATTTTCATTTACTTTCGGTCCTCAGGATAAACAAAATGTTATTAAATGTCATTGAAATAACTTCTTAGTCTGTTGAGACATGGCCCGTTATAAATTTGCTGTTACCAGGCAATGACCAAGAACTGTATTATTAGGGTCGGTGTCTGTGTTGTAGCAGTGTACTAGCAGCTAGCTGTTAGCACTAGCTAATGTCAACAACATAGCTAGTATGTTACTGTAGCAATGTTTACGTTCAGTCATTTGGATGACTGTTAAAACCTTTCAGTCTCAAGTTTTTCCTTTACTGTATTTACTAGTTTACTGTAATTATGATCCGGCAGCTATTTACACCGGATCCAGTGCTCCGGGAGCAAGCCGGAGCGTGCTGCTTAATTTGAGGGGGAGCAAGCCGGAGCGCGCTCCGGAACCTCGGCTGGAGCACTCTGGGAGCAAGCCGGAGCGCGCTGCTTAATTTGAGGGGGAGCAAGCCGGAGCATGCTGCTTAATTTGAGGGGGAGCAAGCCGGAGCGCGCTCCGGCAGCTATTTACACTGGATCCGGTGTCTGTAACACGTTTTTTTTTCAAGCTGGTTCTCCCTCTCTGTCTGCAGCGTTAGTATGTAGCTTGACCTTCAAAATGGCGGACACCGGGGCGTCACGTGACCCTGTGACGTCAGGTGAAAAACCTCAATAGGATGAGAGAAAGCTTCATGATCAATCACAAGTCACAGAAAATGGTCCTTCGACGTGGCCCCAGTCATATATAGCTTGTTTAATGTCCGAAAAATCCTGAATAAAATTTGGTATGGTAAATTCATGGAGTAGCCTGCTTAAGCTGATATGTGCACAGAGTCACATGAATTAGGATGACTGACTGTTCAGTCCCTTTGACTAAGTTGGTGTATGTCCTGTGAACATTTCAGAGGCAACAGCAGTGCCAAACGCACCTGGCAACAGGTGAAAATGAAATATAAAAACATCATTCATAATGGGGTGTGCGCGCGCGCGCAAGCAAGCATTCATTTGCCTTTTATTTATTCAAGTTTCTGTTTGCCTAATAGTTCAAATTGTTTTATAGTTTATAATGTGTGATTTTAATGATAATATTGTGGGAAAACTACTTTGCACGGACGTTCATTTAATTTATTCTATCGTCATTTTGTTTGTTCTATTTGTGTATTTTATTTATTTATCTGTTTGTCTAGTTATATCTATTTTTCTAATATATTTTTTGCATTAATAGTTTTTTTCTATTAAAATAATCTTGTGTACTTGTTATAACTTTATCTATTTATCTGACTGTTTAGTTGTATCTATTTGTTACAATTTCAATATTTTTAATATAGAAAGTTTGTTTTTTTCTATTAAAATGTTCTTGTGTGATAACTAGTTCTTGTTATATTTATTGTAGTTGTATCTTTTGTATCTCAGACTTAAATATTTTTGTAAAACAAGTGTTTTTTCTATAAAATATTCTTGCGTTCTTGATAACTATTCTTGAGTGGGTTTTTTTTTTTTTTACAGAAAAGCCGTTCTGCATGGACATTCGTTGAAGCTCTCATTGTTTTTTAATGGTTATTTATGAGCGTTTAGGAGTTACAATAATGTAAGTCTAGGTTGCTTTATATAAAAGGTATGTCCAGAAATATTGATGTCACTGTCTAAGCAGAGGGATCTGGCTTCTTTAGACGCTGTCTTCTTAAAACTGAATAAATATTTAAAAAGAGCCAAATGAGCCAGTCTTTTGAACGGCTCTTTTCAAAGAACGGATCACAAAGATGCGGATCCCATCAAAGAGCCATAAATCTCATCTCTCATCTGTGCTCCGATATCGCACGGGTCATCCAGGTACGCTGGCATTGTCTCTAGAGGAAATGTCGGTGGAGAGGTGGTGTTTAAAAAGGGTGTGGTTAATCGGAAACCTCGGGTTAACCAAGAACATAACCTGAGACGAGCAGGTTTGAGATGCAGCGTAAATTGCCATGGCAGCATACCTCGGTTTGAACATAGCCAACTTTCGTAGTATGGGTTAATCGGGAAGTTACGCTGCACGTGATCAAGTTACTCTCGGAGTTACCCTGGTAAGCCAGAAAACCCGCTTCGTAGTACAGGGCCTAGATATGAACTAGACGTAGACTAAACACGCACACATTGGTTCAAATAACCAAACAGTCAAGGGCACTTGAGGTATAGCAGGTAAACATGAAATAAGCAGTATAAACAAACTAGCAGCTGTTAAGGTGAGGTAGTGTGGAATAGTGCAAATGAGCGAGGTAAAGTGAGATGTGCGGTCCCTGAGTTCAGTGTGTTAATGAACGATGAGATGTACATGTGTGTGTGTTGGGGGGGGGGACTGTGAGGATGGCATGTCAGATGCTGAAGGGGGGGGTGCGAGCAGAATCTGTGGCAGGGGGCAGAGGGGGGAGGAGGGGCAGAACAGGGAGGGAGTTGAGCCTCCTGACTGCCTGGTGAAAGAAACTGTTCTTGAGCCTGCTGGTTTTGGCCCGGAGACTCCGCAGTCTCCTCCCCGATGGCAGCAGGCTGAAAAGGTTGTGAGGTGGGTGGGTGGGGTCACCTGCAATCCTGATGGCTTTGCGGGTGAGGCGGGAGTTATAAATATCCGTTAGAGAAGGGAGAGAGACACCAATGATCCTCTCAGCTGCTCTCACAATGCGCTGCAGAGACTTGCAGCAGGACACGGTGCAGGTGCCGTACCACACGGTGATGCAGCTGGTCAGGATGTTCTTGATGGTGCCTCTGTAGAAAGTGTGCATGATGGGGGGCCGGGGCTCTTGCTCTCCTCGGTTTGCGGAGGAAGTACAGACGCTGTTGGGCTTTTTTGGCCAGTGATGCGGTGTTGTTGCTCCAGGACAGGTCTTCAGAGATGTACACACCCAGAAACTTGGTGCTGCTCACCCTCTCCACTGCAGCACCGTCGATAGATAGTGGAGCATGCTGGGTGTGCTCTCTCCTGAAGTCCACAACAATCTCCTTCGTCTTCTCCACGTTCAGACGGAGATTGTTGTCCTTGCACCACATGGCCAAGCGGCTCACCTCACTCCTGTAGATTGCCTCATCACCATTGTTGATGAGACCCACCACAGTCGTGTCATCCGCAAACTTAATGAAGAGATTTGAGCTGGATGTTGGTGTGCAGTCGTGGGTCAGCAGAGTGAAGAGGAGGGGGCTCAGCACACATCCTTGGTGGGCCCGTGTTCAGTGTGATGGTGCTGGAGGAGTTGCTGCCGACCCGTACAGCCTGTGGTCTCCCCGTCAGGAAGTCCAGCAGCCAGTTGCACAGGGAGGTGTTGAGTCCCAGCTGGTCCAGTTTATGAATGAGCTGCTGAGGAATGATTGTGTTGAATGCTGAGCTAAAGTCTGTGAACAGCATTCTGACATACAAGTCTTTTGTCTCCAGGTGGGTGAGGGCTGAGTGGAGGGCAGTGGAGATGGCGTCATCGGTCGAACGGTTGGACTGATATGCAAACTGGAAAGGATCCAGGGCGGGGGGAGGGCAGACTTGATATGCCTCATGACTAGCCGCTCGAAGCACTTCATGAGGATGGGAGTGAGTGTGACAGGGCGGTAGTCATTGAAGCAGGAGGGAGACGGCTTCTTCGGGACCGGGATGATGGTGGTGGTTTTGAGGTACGTGGGGACAACAGCCTGGCTCAACGAGATGTTGAAGATGTCTGTAAAGACATCTGTGAGCTCCTCGGCACAGTCTCTCAGGACACGACCAGGAATGTTATCAGGACCCGGGGCTTTTCGTGCATTTGTCGTCCTGAGAGCTCTCCTCACGCTGGCTGGGGACAGCGTCAGTACCTGGTCGCCGGGAGGTGGTGGGGTCTTCTGTGCCATGGTGCTGTTGTCTGCCTCAAAGCGAGCGAAGAAGTCGTTCAACTGATTCAGCAGAGACGTGGAGTTGTCACAGGTCTGTGGCGAGGGCTTGTAGTCTGTGATGGTCTGAATCCCCCGCCACAGGTTCCTGGTGTCTCTGCTGTCGTTGAAATGGTCAGCAATGTGCTTGGAATACTGTCTCTTGGCCACCCTGATGCCTCGTGACAGATTGGCCCTAGCTGTCCTCAGGCCCACCTCGTCCCCAGCTCTGAAGGCGGCGTTCCGAGCCCACGGGAGCCTATAGACTTCCCCTGTCAGCCATGGTTTCTGATTGGCCCGTTGTTTAAGTTAATTAAACAATAGTAGAAATAAAATAATAAAATGAAGTAAAAGTTCAGCAAAAACAGCAGAATAAAATAGAATAAAGTTAAGTAAAGTTTAAAACATGCAGAGACTGTAAAAGTTAAGTAAATTTTAAAACATGTAAAGATGATATTTATCAGTTAGCAGAAAGCATCTGAGAACAGCCTGGTCTTTAATCTAGATTTAAAGCTGCCAACAGCAGGAGCATTTTTGATGTCCTCTGGGAGTTGGCTCCATAGCTGTACTGCATAGTAGCTAAAAGCTGCTTCACCACACTTTGTTTTAACAACAGGTTTTACCAGTAAATTTTGCTGCTGCGATCTGGTAGATCTGATTGGGTTAGGCCGCTGCAACATATCAGAGAGGTAATTGGGCCCTGTACCATTTAGAGATTTGTACACCAGCAGCAATGCTTTAAAGTCAATTCTGTAGCTTACTGGAAGCCAGTGAAGGGACCTTAGAATTGGAGTAATGTGCACTCTTCTTTTTGTTCGTGTGAGAACCCTCGCCGCTGCATTTTGAACCAGCTGAAGTCGTTTGATGGTCTTTTTTGGCAGGCCATTGCAGTAATCAACCCTACTAGAGATGAAGACATGTATAAGTTTTTCCAGATCATTTTTTGACGCAAGTCCTCTTAATTTGGAAATGTTTTTTAGGTGATAAAATGCCGATTTAGTGATTGCTTTCATGTGCCTGTCAAAGTTTAGCTCGCTGTCAATGGAAACACCAAGATTTTTAACCATATCTTTTGTTTTAATCCCCTTTGTGTCAAGAATAGTGGTAATCCTGAGTCTTTCATCTTTTTTTCCAACTAGAATTACTTCTGTTTTATCTGTGTTCAGCTGAAGAAAATGTTGACATCCAGTTGTTGATTTGGTCGATACACTGGTAGAGACATTCAAGCTCCAGAATCTGTCCTGATGTTAGCTTGACTTGCTAGCAGGCTCTATTCACTAGTGATGTGTCTTGCGCAATAAGAGCCGATGCTTTGTAGTGAATCAGACGAGCCAACTCCCGTCGAGTGAGAGCCGGCTCTCCACGTTTTCTTTTCCTTTCGTTGCTCAGCTCTGCTCACGGCAGAACTTTTTGATTGGCAGAATGGCGGCCTTGTGGTCAATCACATGTGAGGATATAGGATCATACCATTATGTGAAACCAGGGGCAGATTTAGACATTTGGGGGCCCTAGGCAAAATACAAACATGGGGCCCTCCACATTCATTCTTAAAACACACACAGAAATCAAGGGTCATGCTTTGTATAACTGTATTTAGTTTGGTATTTCTCCACCTGGTGGTTGTTTATGGGTAACACACTCTTCCTTAATTTCTACTAGTTGTTTCTTTTCATTGGTTGTTTTAGTCATGTGATGCAGTCGGGTCATAGCCCAGGAAAAACAAAGAGGGAAACCCTGTAGTTGACAAATTACATGTGATCAGAGTGCAGCTACAGCTATCTTACTTTCCATCCCTCATTTGTGTCCAGGAAAGCATCGCTTGTGAGTACATTTGCAATCTACAACTAACTATAACAACACACAAGTGCTATATGGTGTATTTTTAGTGTGTTACATTTGAATACCCAGTTTATATGCAGTATATGCTGAGACTACTAATGTTAACAAGCTATGAGCAAATACAGCTCAGTTTAATAGTCATTTGATCGCTTTCGGTTGCATATATGTAAGCACTTCTCCTGTGTTTGTGTAAACTGGTGAATTTGGTGTACATTATTTGCAAGTCATATACAGCTATTAACACATCACTGGAATGTGACATTTGTAATATTGTAGCTGTTACCTGAATTATTTCATGTTGGACATATATTATGTTACTTAAATTACATTTAGTAATTATTTTTGTATAATTTCAGTTTTACAAAGAAATCTGTTCAAGAGAATGATGACAACAGTAAAGACACTTCAATCTTACTCCAGCCTCTGACTTTCTCTTGGAAGCTTGTTCGCTATCTGTCAATTCGTGTATAGATGCGCACACACACGTTGAGGACAGAATAGTCATCCCTACATGGCACCTGTCATCATACCTTGATTCTATAGCACACTGCTACTAATAATGTGCCCCAAACTGTAGTAAGTTTACGTAAACTTTGGTCACAATGGAAAGGAAATTAAGTTCCAGATTGTACCAACATTATGTTGAGGGTTGTTTTACAATCAGGGTACGCAAGCTAAAAATCACATTTAACACTTATTATCTTCAATATCAAAAGGCTTGACTAAATAAACGTGGTTGTTTATTGTAGCCCTGTGATAGCTCTATTTATCATGCAAAAAAAATTTAGTGATAACGGTATTTTTGGTGAATGTACGGCAGTGTATGTCATATTTAGCAAAATTACTCTCGTCATTTAGAAAAAGTGCTTTTTTGACCACAAGTAGCTCCAAAAGGGATGCACTTAAATCATTCTTTATACCATAAAACAAATATTTGGTTCCATATCATTGGAAACATAGTTAAGTTTTAAATGTTGAATGCCAGTAAGTTTTCAGACTATTTTGATCAAATTAGTATGTAATTGTGTCAAAAAAAGTCCTCTCTGAGACAGCTAACTTTTCAATATAAAATAACATATCTAAAATGGTTATTTTCATCCTAAAATGTGGTCAAGATATTGGGAAATAAATATTAGAGAGAACTAACACAAAGCTTACAGCCTTATATTTAAAAGCACTATGGAAGTAGTGGATTCTGAATTGTCAAAAAAAAGTCCTCTCCGAGAATCACTTCATTTGTTTCTCCCAGCCCTGCTTAAAGCTACACTTAATCTTTATCTTATAGCAGATTACACAAAACTGCCATACGCATATGTCAAATTACCTGAAATCTGTTCTTTAACTTGTCCTTCACTTAAAAACTGGTACAAGAACCAGTTTGAATTTTGGATCCCTGTGACACAAACTTTGTTCCCTGATTATACTAACTGGTAGGGTTGTTTTACAATCAATCATTAAACAGAGAGATAGAGATTAACTGAGTGTAGTCTGTATTCAGGCCTCAGACATGAATTTAACACAAAAGTCAACCATATTTGCCCAGACATGACAACACAGACAAATGAGGGGAAACTAAAATATATTTTAGGGGAGGTTAAAGAGGCAGCACTACCTGCTGCAAAATATGTACTTGTATGCCATAAAAGACGACATACATGACCTCAATCCAGTGAAGTCACCCCGCTATACCATTTTGAGAAAAAGAAAAACTAATATATATATATATATATATATATATATATATATATATATATATACACACACACAACAAAAATAAAAACTTTACACTCGTTTCAAAGTCAATAATTTGAACATTTTGGAAAATAGGTTTGAAATAACGATTGTATTCAATTATCTTGTCATTAAAGATGCTATAGCATACAGATCATGTTTGTCATGGAATCGGTTCCACCGGAAATGCAACGACAATGTCCATGATCAAAAACTGTGAGTCACAACTTAATGAAATCATGTCAATATCGGGTGTGTCCTCCATGGGCGTTCACAACTGCGATACAACGTCTCCTCATGGATTGGATGATGCGTCTGAACACAGCTTGGGGAATGCGCCGCCATATTTGTACCAACATGGCATCAAGCTCCTGCAAGTTCTGTGGAGGGTTCCTTACGGTCGGCTGTGGTGCCAGTTTGATGGAGACGTGTCTGGAGATTATGGATGGTCTGTCGACTGCATCCCATAACCCTCGCAACGTCAGTGACGGATGTTCCTGTATTCAGCATGCCAATGGCACGTTCACGCTGAATGTTTGACAGTCGTGGCATTGCAAATTAACGAATAATTAACCATAAAACCTTGTTTTTCTGAGATGACACTCTACTCTGCTACCGTGAGATCAATTGCACGTGTATCAATAGGTCACGTCACTTGTGTCACATGGAAACGTGATTTTAGCGTGCAGTGCTCTCGCACGTGCTACGTAGGCCCGACCAGTAGAATGAATGTGTGACGTAATGCCCTTGACAATGCATTTAACCATAATCACAACAAGAACTCTTTCAAGAAAAGTTTCTAAACACTATTTGAAAAATGAGTGTCAAGTTTTTATTTTTGCTGAGTATAGATAGATATAGATAATTTGTATACTTTATACATTTATCATACATTTTTGCCTTCTTATAGTTTTCTTTCTTATTTGTTATCACTCATTACATTTTTTTTTACTTTGTCATTCCCGTTTTTATGCTTTGGCAATATTGTGAATTTCTACAGTCATGCCAATAAAGCACATTTGAATTTAAAGAGTCAGGCCTTTCTGGTAGAAGTTGGTGTTTGGCATCTGTCTTCTCCCTTGTTATCTTTTCACTTCTGTAACACAAGACAACAGCAGGTCAATCATGGAGTTGTAGAAACAAATATTCAAAATGTACAATTACAATTATTACCTTCTATCTTTGTTCCTGTTTTCCTTTCCTCTCTGTATCCCTGTTTCTCTTCATCTTTTTGCCTGTTTTGCTGTATGTTTCTCTTTCTCTCCTTTGTCCCTTTCTTACTCTTCTTTCCCTGTACTTCTCCTGCTCTTCATCACCACTGTATTTCTTTCTTCTTTGCCTTTCCCTTGAATTTCTTTAGTCGCTCATCCTTTCTCATGTCATTACAGTCTGACTTTGCGAGCTTTGGCCTGCAAATCTGGTTATCAGTCAGTGCGTTTACATGCACATAGAGAAAATCGAATTTCTGCCGTTGCTCGACTGAAATCGAAGTTCTAAATGCCATGGAAACACCTTAGCGAGGCTGAAATCGAACCGAACTTGATTTCTCGTAATCGAGCTACACGACCCAGATTATGCGATTTTAGCCGAGCTACTTGGTGCATGTATACCCTACCGAGCTACGTAGTCGAGCTACTTGCTTCAGCACTGCCCCTTCCGGAAGTGACGAGACCACAAGCGGGAAACACAACAGCCTCGGTTGGCATGACAACGGCATGAATCTTTTCTTTTTGTGGCATTGTTTGCACTGTTAAAATTTAGCTCACTTACTGTATCACCAAATACATCTGTACAGCTGTTGCATAGCTGTTAATTGTGTACATAAACAAGTCACTGTATGTGTGTGTGTGTATATATGTCCAACATCTGAAGAATGTCAGTAAAAACAAAACAATTGAACTTTGTGTGTTTATTAAGACATAAGTTAAATAAAAATATACAATTGTGCAAAATAAGTTGTCTTACAAAACAGTGGTCTGCGCAGGACAGTTTGCAGCCATACAGTCTGTTAGAGCAAGCCTAACAGCTTGAGCACGGAACTTGTGAACATGGAACTGCCAGTGTTGCCAGATTGGGCGGTTTTAAGTGCATTTTGGCGGATTTGAACATGTTTTGGGCTGGAAAACATCAGCAGTATCTGGCAACACTGCTGATAACTTTGTTTATACTCTTGAATAGCTCTTCATGACGACAACCGGAAGTGTACCAACACGATGGGGCGTGTAGCGCCACCTGTGGCTCGGGTGCACAATGTACCTCACACAATAGCTCGATTTCCTTGTGTGCATGTAGGATTGGATTTCTCTGGCACCCCTGCTGGGACCCTTAGCTTGATTACCAACAGTAGCTCGATTTGGATGTGCATGTAAACGCACTGAGAGTCCATGTGCAGAGATTTTGTGACTTCATACTCAATACAGATAACAGCAAGGGCGGACAGCCTGTCTTGTGACATGGTAGATCTCAAATACGTCTTAAGCCGTTTCGGTGATGAAAAACTTCTTTCACCTGATGCTACAGTTACAGGGAGAGTGAGTAGAAGTCTTAGAGCTCTGCTCAAATTTGGGTAAATGTCAAGGGTATTCTCCTTATACACATAATCAAGCATCTCGAATGGTGATGAGATATGTGGAGGGAAGGCTTTTACTGCACCAATTATCTCCTGCTTTAGGTCCCCTGCATCAACATCATTTTTTTTCTCCAGTCTGTGGCAACATTCATCCAGTTTCTCTCCCTGCATTGCATTTTTCATTAGGTCAGTGGAGTAGAGAAATCCATACAACTCAAAGTTTCCATATGTAAAAATCTCTCCCTGACTATGGCAAGGGCTGTGTCCACCATGTGCAGGAAAAACTCTCTCTTTTGAAAAGCTCTTCTGCAGTAGACAGAGTTTCCTCTTTCCCCTCATACTCAAACTGCCTTTTTTTTCTTTCTGTGACGCATCTCTGGCCATATCATCTCCAACTCAATCTTCTCTGCTATCTCCCTGGCATCTGTTTTTTGGCAGAACCGAATCCAGGCTTGCGATATTCTTTAAGAAATTCTATCACTGCAGTGATTTCATTTCTCATGACCTCAACTGACACCTTGGGGCTCTGCAAGAGCTTGCTGACTTTAATGTGGAACAAATTATACCACACAACAGTACTCCCCACAAAGGGCCATTTCTTCATTTCCTTGTATATGCTGCCAGTATTGGAGGCACATTCAGAATCCTGCTTCTCCTCAGCATACTCCTTCAATGCAGGCAGGGCATCCAAAATTTCAGGCAGCTGGTACCGCACAGCTTTCACAGTATCCACCCTAGACTCCCATCTTGTTGCCGACAAGGGTTTAATGGAGAAATCCTTCATGTGTTTCTGGAGAATTGTCCAGCGGTGAACTGAAGCACTAAACAGAGCGTACAGTCGTAACAGTCCAAAAAAGCTTAGACATCACAGAAGATTTGGCAGCATCACCAACTACCAGGTTTAAATGTGTGACTGCCACATGGAACACACAGTGCTTTGTCGTTAAGCTCAAGGACTCTCTTCTGGACCCCCTGTCTTTTACCCTGCATGTTACTTCAATTGAGAATTCTTCAAGCCAAATACCACTGAACTCCGCTGGATTGGGACCAAAGTTTTAGCTGATCACTACTGCCTCTCTCTCCAGCATGCATTCTTTTCTCAGCCAACATTGAGCAGAACTGCTGATAAGTGCTCACAGACTGACCCAGTTACAGAGATCAACAATACCTCTGCAAAGTCAAAACAACTACCCATGCAAGCACAGCAGAGATGGTTCAACAAGGACACACAGCCATCTGGGCAGACTGCCAAGAACCATCTGGGGCAGACTGCCAAGGACATCAACAATCACATGGAGAATGTGAGCATGTTGTTAACAGTGGGCAGCCACAGATATCTGCATCGCCCATCCAGATTGAGGACCTGACCAAAGACAATCATGCCAAGGCTGCATCATCCACATCTCGACCCCATGCAAGTATCACAGAGACTGTCAGGGAGACAGTCACCACAGAGACAGTCATGGAGACACTCACCACAGAGACAGTCATGGAGACACTCAGAAAGACCTCACCAAAGTCCCAATCTCAGTCTCGCTCTTCTGACTTTGTTGTACCATCTCCCCCCTGCATGGATTTCCGTAAAAGTATGCAGAGACTGCTGCCAATGGCTGCACTCTCTTTTTCCAGCCCAAATCATTCGCAACAAGCAGTGTACCCAGTTCATCGAAAATCAACCAACAGACTGAATTGCGTTCGCCCAGGACTTTCAGCTGGCTACCAGTCTTTTTCACCATCTAAAAAATACATGACATCTCCAATCCTTCCCCCTCCCAACCTCATGGAACATACAGAGAGTCTTGTATGATGTGCTGTGGGTCCCTGCATTGGGTGTAGTTTTGAAAACAAGCTGGGACCCAGTATGCCTATGCCATTCTCTATTCCTGTGTTGATAAGAAATAGAAAACAGAGCATATTTAACCCAGGGGGTAAACCAGTCTAGTCTCCTTCCTGTTTCAAAACATCAGAGTGCCCAAGCGGATATTACTTCTAGACTTTCTGTAAAGCTAGCTCTTCTGAACGTTAGATCACTTTCAAACAAGTCATTTTTAATTAATGATCTTATTTGCAAACACAATCTTGATTTTTTTGCTTCTAACTGAAACATGGCTGGATCAAGCAAAGAGTGCTACCACCCTTATTGAAGCAGCTCCCCCAAAGTTTAATTTCATGAGTGCTACCCGACATGGGAAAGGTGGAGGGCTTGCAAATATATTCAAAGGCTCTTTTCAATGTAAACAGTCCTCACTTGGTGATTTTACATCCTTTGAACACTTATGTGCACTTGTTACGTGCTCTCCTAACATATTGTTATTAACTATGCCTCCGAGACATTCAGCCAAAGTTTTTCTGGAAGAGTTTGGTGAACTGTTGTAATGCCAGAGAACTACTTGCACTTATTGACAACTTCAACCTAGTACAACATGTACAGGGGCCGACCCACTCTCGTGGTCATACCCTTGACCTCGTTATCACAAAGGGTCTTATTGTTTCTACTGCTGTTGTTGACCTGGCCTTATCTGATCATTTCTGTGTTTTCTCTGATGTTTCTATGTCCCCTCACATTCAGAACAGCTCAACGACTATGGGTAGGAGAGTCATAAACGACAACACGTGTTCTCTTTGTGCAAGCTCTCTCTCGGATCTCAGCCAAAATGTCAGACTCTGTCGACGACTTACTGGAAATTTTTAACTTAAATATGACCCAAATTATGGATGATCTTGCTCCATTCAAAATCAAAAGCGTCAATGACAAGCAGAAAGCACCATGGAAGCAATACCCAGCTGTTAAATTGCTAAAGAGAGAATGTAGGAAGACTGAAAGAAAATGGCACAAATCTAAACTTCACATCCATTATCAAATCCATAAAGATATGCTTTTTAAATTTAATTATGAAATTGGTAAAGCAAGACAGTCTTTCTTCTCCAGCATCATCAACAGGAATATGAACAATGCCCGTGTGCTATTTTCAACAGTAGAGAAGCTAACTAATCCCCCACCACAATTAGCACCTGAACTTCTCAGTTAATAAATGCAATGAGTTTGCATCCTTCTTCAAAGGTAAAATTGATAAAATACGGCAGAATATTGCTCATAATATATCTCAGTTGCAAATAACTGAAAAGCTGCAATCACCAATGACACAGACAGACAATTTCAACACAATGTCAGAATTTTGTTTGATTGATTACGAGACTCTTGAAAAAACTGTACAAAATCTCAGTTCCTCAACATCAGAATTAGACATTCTTCCCACCAACTTTTTTTAAGTCTGTTCTTCACCTCATAATTACAGATGTGCTTCAGATCATAAATAAATCCCTAGAGACTGGCATTGTTCCTGTGTCCCTGAAAAAAGCCGTTGTAAAGCCCCTACTTAAAAAGAATAATCTGGATGCTTCAGTATTAAACAACTACAGGCCAATATCAAATCTACCATTCATCGGGAAAATCCTTGAAAAAATTGTCTTCAATCAATTAACTGCCTTCTTGATATCAAACAGCTGTTTTGATAACTTTCAGTCAGGATTTCGTGCCAATCATAGCACTGAAACAGCGCTGATTAAAGTTATAAATGACATGCGTCTTAATACTGATGCAGGCAAAACATCGGTCCTGGTGTTACTGGACCTCAGTGCAGCTTTTGATACTGTTGATCACAACATACTGCTATATTGACTTGAACACTGGGTTGGGTTGACTGGTAAAGTTATCAGTTGGTTAAAAATCATACTTTAAAAGATAGAAACTTCTTTGTTACCATGGGAAATTGTACCTCAACATCAATGTCCTTGACCTGTGGTGTCCCCCAGGGATCGATCCTTAGACCCAGGCCCGTTTCAAGCTATTTGGGGGCCCTAGGCAAAGGAGGATCTGGGGCCCATAATTATCCCCCCCTCAACGAAGGGCCTTATGGCCGCCTACCCACTGAAGACTTAATAAATAAACATCACACATATTGTAATCATTCTTACGATTTTTACTTAATAAATGAACTCTTTACATTATAAATAATTATCAAACCCAATTAAACAAGAATAGACAAAATGTACACACACATACACACGCATGTATATAACTACCATTAACGTAAGCTAGCTACCAAATTTGCTTGTCGACCCGCTTGGTATTAATGAGTGTGTACATTCTCACTTACCAGTGTCTTGTTTTTTTTTCTGTCTTCCTCTTCCCTTTTCTTCTTTCTCTTCTGGCTCCCTGAGGGGTAATTTCGCTTCATATTTGATTTTGTTTTTTTTGCCGCGGAGCTCTGCAACCACTTGACTGGACGGAGATGGGCATTGAGGGGTTGACAACCAGGGGCGTATCACCCGCGGGGGATGCGTACGTTTCATCCCCCCACTTTTGTTGAAACACAATTTCACAATTTCGTCAGATTAAAATGACATCATTATGAAAATTATACAGCTACTATAAAATGTGTAACAAGGAAGTAAACTATTGCCATAACCGGGTAACTTTTTGAAAATTATTTAAAAAATAGGCTAAACCAATATTTTTTGACGTTGAGCGGACTCGAGCCTGGCATGAACCGCTCCGATGCGCTATAATGACATCAATCTATCACCAGCCAATCAGGAGACTTAATCAAACGCATCCCCCGCCCATCAATCTATCACCAGCCAATCAGAAGACTTAATCAAACGCATCTCCCACCCACTTGTCTGAGACGTTGAATTTTGACAGGATGGGAAGAAGTTGACTGAGGTAAGACTGTGATAAATTAACGAACGAATAAGAGAGGAATTTCAACATATAGGGCTTAAGTTTGTTACCGTTAAATAAGCATTGCTTGTACAGTAGCGTTATGTCGTTACAACGTTGACCCACTTTTAACGTGCCGAGTGACTGTAGCCGCTAACGTGCTAATTAGCTTGCTATCAAAAGTGCAAAGACCTTAAATTGCTCTGCGTAAATTAGAAAATGGCGCAACTTCCTCTGTAGCAGTCAACTCAACTTGTCTTGAGTTTTGAGCCAATCACAACAGGGCAGCACTGTGGCCTGAGGTAAAACAGGATAGTTTTAGTTTGTTTAAATTACAAAAATGAGTACACCCAATGACTGTCTCATATACTCATACTGTTTAAGTAATGCAATAAAACTAATCTTTAAAAGTGGAATTTACTCAAACTGTTTGCATAGAATGAACTTTCGGGTTAACAGTGTAATAGTGTTGAAGTGTTCCGCAAATTTGCAATTTAATATTTCAGATCTTGAGACATGAAAGTGCCATTTTAAAAAATAAAAGGTCAGAAATGTTTTCTTTGTCGTCTATTTAGTTCATTTTATTTCCTCAATAATTTTCCTTGATTGAGAAATCGGTCTGGGCTCTTATGGGTTAATCAGTAGCCTGCATGCTAGTACATGTTCCATTTACAGTCAAACATTTTGATGGACTCCAGGCTCAATTTTGACTAATCAAAAATCTGCGTAGTAGTACAGTCTGAAGATGCTCTTGCACATTTGGTGTCAATTGAACAAAAATTATGGGAGGATATAGGTTTAATAAGTTTTACAATTTTTGAAGTGAGTGATGGATTGATAAGTTTAGATGTGTTCAATATTTTCTTATCTTCT